>NW_027397096.1:6915844-6998521 GCF_003265705.2 Callorhinus ursinus | reverse complement strand
TCTTCTTCTTCTTCTTCTTCTTCTTCTTCTTCTTCTTCTTCTTCTTCTTCTTCTTCTTCTTCCTCTCCTCCAGTGGGGGAGGATATAGGAGACTCAGAGCCTCTTGGTATATATTGTGAGAGAGCTGCACAAATATTCAGACAAATGCCTCCGTGAAGCCTGCATGACAGGAGGAGGTGAGTGCTGCAGAAATAAAACTGTAAAGGACGAAGGTCCCTTCCCTTTCTGGCTACATCTTGAGATCTATCCTAAAGGACCTCCAGTTGGTAGATTTTTCCTACTTGTGCCTTTAATTTTATCTGACCTCATGCTCCCCCATCTCCTAGTCAAATAATGATCTATTTTAAAAATGACAATGGGAAGGCATTTCCTATTTGAAGGGAATTTGAAGGTGAATCTTTCTGTAACATAAGTAATCATCAGTGGATTTCATACATCTAGACTTGGGCATACTGAGTCCTTCTGAATCAGGGTCCTGTCACTTGGATATGAGTCTCCCTCAAGATGTTTAGCTCACCCTGCTGGGCATTTCCACAAAAACAAACAAATAAAAATTCAGGTGAATAGAGCTTGGGTAAGAAAGTACCAAAAGGGTGGCTTGGCTAATCTTGGTTCTTTTGGAAGGGCTCACATTCCCACAAAGTGACCCTGTGTGTTTCCAACACTGCTAGGAATACAGTCCTCTCTGTTGTTTCCACAGTCTGCAAGGAGATTCTTGGAGAACTTCCAGAATGTTCTCTCTCCTCTGTTGCCTTTCTAGCATAGGACTCCGAAGTGGATTGACTCATCTTGGTGGATCTTATGCACTTTACGGTACAAAGGGGCACCAAAGGCCCACCCGGGGCTGCAAGAATTATTATTCCCAAGGATGTTATTACAGTGGAGTCTGGATGAAAACTGGAGCTACCAGAAGTAACAATGAAGGTTGGGAACGCGGGCTTGGGCCAAGAAGCAGGGTGAGAGGCACCCAAAACAGACCTCTTCTCCAAACCACCCCCCCTTCTGTGTGCGCAAGAAAAGGGTTGGGAATACAGCAGGGGCTTCACTGACCCCGGGCCTTCATGGGATGGTCTCCATTAGCTAAAGGGCTGCAAATGACACTAGGGGTCTCCAGTTTATCTCTGGGTGGCAGTTGGAGAGAGGAGGGCTTTGAAGAAGACGCGCTGTCTAGACCTGGGTTCAAAGCGCAGCTCCCCAGCTTACTAACTGCTTTATTTTGGGCATATTGAATAACTTCCCTGAGCCTCTAGTTTCTTATTTGTAATAGTAATACCTAACTTTTAGTAAGGGCTTGCTGTCTGTAAGGCACTAAGCTAAGTGGTTTATGTCCCTTGTCTAACTGAATCTTTAGAGCAGATCTTGTGGGGGCGGTGTATAAAGCTTCTTTCTCCATTTCATTATTTCAATCAAACACTGTCTCTGCAGCATGGACTGTGGGAGAGGACTTGGAACAAAGAGGCACAACAGAGGCTGGACCATCCCTCCGAACTGGGGCGGTAGGGAGGGTGTGGGTGGCCCCCGAGGCCATGGAAGACACCATCTCTACCCTTGACCAAAAGCTGGGTGAGGTGCTCTCCTCTGTTCTCCCATCACCCTCCCCTCTCCTTGCAGATTGTCTATTAACATAGCTGCTCCTTCCATCTGCACACCATCCAGCCTATAAGTCTCTTGAGGACAGGGACTCTGTTTTTCTTGTCTCTGAATCCACAGTGACTGGTAGGTATCTGGCGCTCAATGAAGGAAGTTGAACAGATGACTGAATGAATGAATGAATCAGCCCATTCGGCTAGCAACGTTGAATATGTCTCCTGTCTCTAAAGTTCTAGTCACAGTTCAACCTCTCTGTGACCCTGGACAAGTCACTTGCTCTCTCTGAGCCTCAGTTTCTTCTTCTGTAAAATGAGAGCATTAGAAAGGATGATGTCTCAGGGCCCTCTGAGGATGACAACTTTATAATATCTGCAATGACCAGCCAGCACAGGGCAGTCCCTAGAGTCTCCAGAATTCAAGAAATCTCTCCCTGAGCAGTAGATAGCTCCAGCTTTACCCAGAAAGGTAGAGAAAGATTCAGATGACCTGGCCATTCAGTGGGAAATCCCATTTCCCAGGCTACAGCGCAAACCAGCTGACACTTGCATGGTGCCTATAGGGTACACAGCCCTGCTCTGTACTGTAAGGAAGTCAAAAGTAGTTCAATTTCATTTCTGCTCTCCATGGGAGGTAAGACCTTTTCACAAATACCCATAATGCAAGGTCCACTGGGAAGAGTGTCTCAGGAGAGGTCCAAGCCATCATGTTCTGTGAATTCACAGGGAAAAGATGATAACACCTGGTTGGAGATGAGAGGAGCTTCTTCCTACAGGAAATGGCATTTGAAAGGCCCCAGAGGATGTGGTTGGGGCACATAGAGATTGGAGCGGGCATGTCAGGCAGAGGGCCTGGAGGTGGGAAAGCGAGGCAGTGAGTCCATGTTTGGGAAATGGTGATGATCTGGTTTTGCTGAGCATAGCCTTTATCCATGGGAGATGCAAAAAGAAGTCTGGGGAGGACAGCCTGAGCACTATGGGATAAAGCCTTGAAAGCCAGAGTGAAGAATTTGTACCTAATGCAGTAGGCAGTGGGGAGTCATTGAAGGTTTTTGAATAAAGGGGTGAGAGCAGAGCTGCCTTTGGAAAATTCCATTTGACATCATTGGTAGAATTATTTGGAGGGAAGAGACACAAAACTGGAGGTGGAGTGTTAAGGGACACTTTTGGGGTGGTGGCAATGTGAGAAGCTAGAAACACAACCGGGAACGCCTGTAGGGGTAGAGCCCCTGCAGGTTGGCAAGTAACTGAAGAGAGGTCAAGAAGAGAGGAGAGAGCTTTGGTTATGACTGGCTCACCGCTTGTAGGCATGGCGCACCCAAGAGAAATGGCACATATGGGAGAAGGGGCTGGTTTGATGGCACCAGGAGCCAGCGAGGGAGGAAGTGCAGATGACAAATGTGGTTTGGGACATGTTAAGTGTCATGTGCTAGCCTGATGTTTCATCTTGAAATCAAGGGGGTTGGATCACATGATCAGGAAGTGTGTGCCTACTATGTGCCAAACCCTGTAGGCAAAACTTCACACACACTGTCTCACGTGGTCGTCACCACCTGCCCGGGAGATAGGCATTGCTGATCCTTCCAACCATAAGATATTGTGATTCTGCGATTCCAGTCTGTTACCAATGTACGCTCTCTTCATGAGAACAAGTCAAAATCCTGCCTCTTTTTGAGCACTTCAGAGGAAACAAACAAATCACTGTCATCTCCAACGCTTTAGTTGAATTTGACATTCTCTGATGAGTTGTCGAGATACATTCTGCAGAACTGCCTTTATGTGATGCTGTTCTCCTCCTCTTGTGCAAGACAGGAGGGTTCTGTTCGCTCAGACTGGGCTCTTCCGGCTGTCTCAGCTCTCACTATACTTCCCTGTAGCCCATCTCCATCCGGTTGCAGTAAGGATGAGTCCAGGAGGGGTGGGCATTTGAAGCCCTAGGGGAATAGGTCCTGCCTTCACTCAGGGGACCTGGAGCATAAGGCGTGCCAGGACCTCAGAGACACCTGCAGTTGGGGTGGGAAGACAGGGTTCAGGACCCCAGGAGAAAGGTGAAACCGGGCACCTCTTCATTTTCCCAGCTAAAGAGAAGTTTTTCCTCTTTTTGACACCCATAGTACTTGGTCATAACTATCCTTTGGAATTTGACTTTCAACTTTGTGCTCATTATCTATGTCCTTAGATACTTCTCTCTCTTGACTAAGAGCTACCACAGAGCTAACAAGAAAAGGAAGGGAAATAACATTTTATAAGTACCTTTTATTGGTCAAGCAATGTGTTTGTGACTTTATAACTATTGATGTATTTAATCCTCACAACACCAGGTAAAGACAAAATTATCTTTCCCATTTTCTAGATGAGGAAATTAAAAATTAAAACAACTGAGTAAATTCTGGAAAAGTGATTGGTCAAGTGCCAGGCACAGGTGCCCTATAAATTATAGCAATTATTATTAAACATCTTGTCCAAGGATTCAAACCCTGAAAGATGTGTCCAGAGTGCATGCATGCCTAATCTTTCCTGTGTATTACCATGTAACACGTATCAGTGTATTACAGTGTCCACTACAGTAATTGAGAAGGTGCTCACCAAATCATTAAGACCTTTGTTCTACCATTTATACCCTTGACCCCTTCCCACCCGCACACATTGTTTGGACTATCTCAGTGGGTCTCCAATAAATAATTATTGAGTGAATGATTGACTGACTGAATGGATGAAAGTCAGCTCTAAAAGTAGCCCACAGGGAACACCTCCCATAGATCAGCCCTTCTATGGAAAGGTCGGTCCTCTACTGCCTTTTACTGTCCTTGTGCCTCTCTTCAAAAAGTGGCTGAGGCTCTTAGCAGAGGCACCAAAGGAGATGTCTGGAACTGAGTGTCTTAAATGGGTGAGAAGGTGTTTGGTTAGAGTGGCAGGAACCCAGAAAGGTAGGCTTTTCCAGCTGATTCATGGGCTGAACCCACTTAAAAACTAGCCAGACGACGAGACTCCCTCCTATTCAGCCTCTGAAACACTAAAAAGGCCCCTGCAGCCTATGGATTCACAAATGCACACACACATACATCTTAGAAGATAGCCTGGCCCAAGACTGAGCCATCCCATGATGGTCCATCTTGGGGCCTTAGTTTTCTCATATGAGCGTGGAAACAGTTGGAGTGGATCAAGTTTGAGTGCCCTGCCAGGGCCAGTGTCCTATGAATCTCAACCTGGCCCAGCAAGACTTCACCTCCCCCTACTATGCCAGAGCCAACAAGGGGGAAAGCTGGCCCTCAGGTCAGACCTGACCAGGGTCAGCAGGCAAACCCAGGGCACAAGCCTCCTGGCGCAGAGAGTGCCCATCGTGGACCCCTGAGGTCAGAGCAGATGCAGGTAGGATCCCAGTGCCAAGTGGGGCCTATGCACCAGCTGCCAGGCTCTATGCCAGCTGCTCACTTACTGCCTGTTGTTCTTAAGTCTCAAACCTCTCTCAATGTATTGAAGATGATAGAGATAGTGAAAATAATCAAAACAGACTCACAAACCAAGGGAACAGCCGAAGAGAACGTGCTGAGAAAGAATGGGGACTTGATCCCCACATTGGAGGTTGCGAACATATCAGGGAGAAGGAATGGCCAAACGGCATTCCCCTAATGATGATGGGGAGGCTAGGGAAATTTAAACATGGAAAAGGCAAGGGTCGCTCCGAAGTCCCTGCCTTGGAAGGTCGCTCACAGGGGGTTCCAGCAGTTCCTAATTCCAAGAGATTCTTGACAGGTGGGTTATTATTCCCCAAAGGGCTCCATTACAAGACACAGCACTCAGCTGCTGGGAAGCTCCAGAACCTTCGACAAGCTCCTGCAACAGTCAGGATGGGTGTGTGCGTGCATGCATGTGTGCATGTGCATGCAAGTGTGCACGTGCGTGTGCGGTGTGTGTGTGGTTTGAGGGACAGCTGTTTCCAGAGCACCTGATGAGCTCTCTAACCCTCCCTCCCAAGCAACTGCCATCCCTGCCCGAGACTTGTGCCCAAAGGAGTTCAGTCCTTGAGGAGAGCAAGTTCGGCCACCTCCAATCCCTCCTGGCAGTAACTCTGGCAGGAAAGACCTCTGGGGACATTAGCGTCTGAATCACAGGGAAAAGCGATTCCTACAAGAGCCCAGGAAGACAGGAACTCATCAGAATCCCAGGAAGATTCATGAGTTGCCTAAATATAGAAACTGCCATACTGTCAAAAGTGAGGCAAGCTCAGTCCCCACCATCAGCCCGGAGAGCAGGGCGGGCCAGGAGGAGAGAGAAGGGGACCGGTGACCAGACACACCTCCGGGCTTGGACACGCCCAGGCCAGGCCACAGGCAGGGGGACAGGCCTGCCAGGAATTTGGAGCCCAGTGTGAGGGAGGACGAGCTGTGGCAAGATGAGGCCGTGTGGGGCCTTGTGGCAGGACACACACGCCCACGGAATCTAGTTATGTAACTTAGGGCAAGGCGCGCAGCCTGGTTTCCTCAACTTAAAAGGTTGAGCACAGTTGAAGATGCAAGGATCCTTGAGGCTTTTACCTCGCTGTTCCCTCCGCCTGGTGCTTTTCCCCAGGACATTTGCGTGGGTTGCTCCTTCACCCCCTTTAGATCTTTACTGATCTGTGAGTGAGGCCATCCTGACCACCTACCTAAGAATGCCACCAGCCCTGACATCCGCGCCTTGGCACTGTTTTCCAAAGCCCTGCCTTTCCTGCAGCATTGAGCATCCTCTGATGTGTTCTCTGTTTCGCTCACTTCTTCACTGATGGTCTACTCCTGTAGGATTGAGCTCCCCAGGCTCACATCTCTTTGGTTCAAGGCCGTGTCTCCCAGGCCTAGAGCAAACACCCAGGACCTAGGAGGTGTGCAGTAAATACATGCCACATGAATGCATGCGTGAATGAAAGAATGAGCAAATGGGATGGCATATGGAAATCGTTTGGTGCCAAATTCCCCGTGGCAAGAGTAGATGGGTGGCATCTGGTAAGTGGTCCCCTTGAGAAGGTCAAGCAGAGGCAACATGGGAGTTTCCCCAGGTGCAGGTGGGGGCCAGAGCTGCCCTACAAGTCAGCGTAGGGAGCGCCAGGCCCACAGAGAGGCGGGTTTGAGAAGTCGGTCTGCAGGAAGTGAGACCACCTCTTGGAGGGGAGCTGAGAGGCAGGACACAGGCTCCTGAAGAAACTTGGACTTGGTCTCTCTCCACCCAGAAGGTCGTGCCTCTGTCTCTCCACCGTGAAAACTTCTCCCTGTCCTTGGAGGCTCTTCGGGAGCCTTCTCTGACATCCAGACACCCCTGCCATGATCTGCAGCCTCCTGTCTCCCCCGTGTCAGGCGTCTCTCCAGGGGTGTCTCCATGCTCTCACCCACTCCCCACATCCGCCCCACCGGACTGAGCTCCCTGGAGGCAGGACTGTGTCTTATTTGTGTCTTAGTTGTGCTACTCGAGCTGAGCCCGAGTAGCAGGCAGAGTCCAAGTGTATCAGATAGGTTTGCCCAAAACTAGAACAGGGGCATCAAGTCAGAGCCGGAGATGAGGGAGGAGGGCTGGTGCCAGAGCCCGGATTCGGGCTCAGCCTCCGGCTGGGTGTGGGCCCAGGGCTCTCTTGTAGACAGCCAGGGGCTGTGAGTGGTATGAAGCCAGGTAAACCATTACCACAGCCCGCTTCCGGACGATGTCTGTGTCCTCTGCTGGTCTAGGAATTTTGTTCCATCTGCTATCACCTGAAAGAAATGGGCTGCCCCTCTGGCATGGGGGAGGTGTTCCCTTGCAAGGGGACTTGTGTTATGATGGTATTGGGCTGAAACGAATGTCAATGTCATCTGAGCGTGCCTTGTTCACCCCAAGTCTCACATGGCAGCCACCCCAGCCTCCACGGGGCAACTGCAAGACACCGTAGGGTGACTTGCTTCTCCACTGAGCACAATCAGGAGTTGGTTGTATCAGTCCCCTAAAGAGTGAACAACCTCTGTGAGTCAGGGGCAAAGTAGGGGCCCGCATTAGCCAAGCTCTCACAGAGACTGAATGATAAATAGAAATACCCAGTGATGAACTTGCCCTGGGAGAGAGGATATCAGGGCAACATGACATATTCATGTCGGGTGGTCAGCACCTTCTTCTTTCAGCACCATCTCCTTAGAATGCCAGGGCAGGACCTGAGGTTGCTTGAAACTGAAGGGATCTGGTGATGCTGATGGTTAGTCATTCCATTATGCTGATCTGGGGTCTCTGTCTCAGTGTAGTATATCAGAAGGTACGGCTTTGAACTCAAAAGCCTAGTTCAGGCTCCCACTCCATCACTTAGTAGTTGAGCAAGTCCCTTGTGCTCCCCGATCCTCTCTTTGTTCATGTGCACAATGGAATAGTTATAACACCTGCCAGAGTATTTGTGAGGCTGGCATAAAACTCCAGGGGAGGGGCGCCTGGGTGGTTCAGTCGGTTAAGTCTCTGCCTTCGGCTCAGGTCACAGTCCCGGGGTCCTGGGATCAAGACCCGCATCAGGCTCCCTGCTCAGTGGGAAGCCTGCTTCTCCCTCTCCCTCTGCCTGTAGCTCCCCCTGCTTGTGTGCTCTCTCTCTCTCTCAAATAAATAAATGAAATCTTAAAAAAAAAAAAAAAAACTCCATGGGAAAAGGACGCAGCCTCCAGGTAGGAAAAGCTGTCTGTCAAGTACATACTATGTGCCAGGCACTGTCCTTGGGCACAGCCATGAACAAGTCTGAAAGAATCCCTACTGTCAGGGAGCTTACGTTCTAGTGGTGGGAGGCAGATAAACAAAATGTTTTATGGAGAGGGGGCTTTAGCTAGGATTGGAGAAGACTTTTCCTTTCAAGCCAACTTTAAGCTAAAATTTAAATGGTGTTAGGGAGACATTTATGCCAAAAAGCAAGCGAGGAGAACAAATGGGAAGAGCAGCACGTGCAAAGGCCCTGGGGGAGGAACAGTTAGTGGGGTTTTTTTTATTTTTTATTGTTATGTTAATCACCATACATTACATTATTAATTTTTGATGTAGTGTTCCATGATTCATTGTTTGCGTATAACACCCAGCGCTCCACGCAGAACGTGCCCTCTTTAATACCCATCACCAGGCTGACCCATCCCCCTCCCCCCCTCCCCTCTAGAACCCTCCGTTGGGACAGTTAGTTTTGAGAGAACAAGAATGTTAGTGTGGCCGAAGCACATAAAGGAAGGTAAGATGCCTGGCAGAATGCCTGCCACGCAGTAGGTCCTCTGTAAACATTACCCCTCCTCCCCACTCCATCAGTAAAGCCTGGAAGGCTCCTGACAGCCAGCTCCCCAACCCTCCCTCAGCGCAGGAGAGGACCAAATCCCGATTCCTTCTCTCTGGAGCAAGCTCCTGTCTTCCACTCTAACAATAGATGTGACTACCTCTCCGGTGGTAATTGCATTCCAGGATGCAATGAGATTCGGGGAATCCCCTCAGTTCTACCGCAACCCAGCTACAAGCTGTCCCTTAGCCCGGGTCTCTGCTGCGCCGGCTTAATCTCCCTTCTTTTATGTCTTTTTTATTAGCTACAGTTTCAGAGGAAGGTGGTTCCTGACCTTGCCCCCGATTTGTTCATTCTGTGCACATTTGCTGAGCTGGGGCCAGGGCAGCAGAGATGCCTGGGGGCCTCTCCCCACCCATGAGTGGTGCTCGCAGCTCCCGACCCTCGGAGGAAGCTTGCAGTCTGTGCACAATCTGCCAGCCCCTCTCCCAAGCACCCCCCAGACCCTATCCCAGCCCCCTTCCTATCAGCCAGGCAGATGGGACCCCTCAGAGGGTTGTTACACTCTTTGCCACCCTCTCTTGGATATGTTTTAAAGAATGAACTAGCAGACAGTCTCTGCTGTTTCTGCTAAGGTCACATGCATCTCACTGGGAGACAGGCTCTACCCGCACATCTCCAAGTGACCCAGAAAGGTGTGGGCAGCAGCTTTGGGCTGTCCCACTGCAGAGTGGCCCACCTGGGAGGAGGAAGCATGCGGAGGCAGGTTGGGAGCAGAGGGGATCTGGTTGGAAAGCCCCCTGGGATTCGAGTCCCACATCTCTGGGGTGCAGTTTTCCTGTCTATTAAATGGGAATAACAGTCTCTGCCCTGGGTCATTTTGAGGACCAAACGGGACACTGCAACGGCCATTACTTTATAAACTTGAAAGCTTTGCAAGTTTTTCTTTCTCCTAAGAGGCTCCACATAAGAATGCAACATCAGCTCTGGACATCTGAACAATGCTTGTCATCCACTGAACATTTTCTGTGCCGGACACTGTGCTAAGCGCCCTATAGGAATTGTCTGGTTGAATTCTTCCAAATTTGGGTGATAGGTGCTGTCACTATCCTCAGTTTACAAATGAGGAAACTGAGGCATGGGGAGATTAAATCACTTGCCCAAGTCACACAGCTAGAAAGTAATCTGACCCCAGAGCCCCAACATTTGCATACTACAACAATCAGGTACACACCAGCACCATATTGGAAGATCCAGGATGAGTCCCCACCCCCATGGTGGGCAATTTCAGGCCACATTTGTGGGGGACGCAAAGTCCTCAAGAAGGAGGGGTCCTGGCCTATGCAGGTAACGTGATGAGCAGAAGAACCCTTGCACAGGTAATTGAGAAAACTAGATTTTAGTGACTAGGTATGATCTCTAACCCTTCACCTCTCTGGGCCTCAGTTTCTACCATCCATAGAAGGAGAGGGAGAGGGACAATCCATCTAGAACAGCATCTCTCCTCCTCTTTCACTCTAGCCCACCTACACAAGGTAAAAGGACCCGCAGCCTCCTGCCCCATCTGTTCTCATGTTCCAGTGGGAGGAGAACTCGCAGATAATTTGGAAGTGTTGCAGCACAAGCTATTTGGGGGAAAGACTGGAAACAGATTTGCTTCAGGAATGAGGTAGATGACTCATAGTTGAAGTGCAAAGCACACGTGCCTTGAAGCTCAGCCATTGAAAAAGCATAAGCCCAAATTACTGCTGTTAAGCAAACAACCCACAACAAACTAAATTGGTAATGATGAAACTAAACAAATGGTAATTTATAATTAAAAAGCAGGAACAGCGGCAAGTGGAAGGCACCACCAGTTCAAGACTACGTAGGCTGCCAAGGTTCTCGACGGACAGTGACACATCTTCCCTCCTGCTGCAGGGTCCAGGTGCAGTGGGAGCTTGGCCGGGCCCCCCATGGGGCTTGGCATCAGACTTTGGGGGTTGGACACCAAATTAAAGCCTTCGGTAAACTCCAGTTACAAAGGAATTTTCGCTTGCGAACACCAGTGTTCAGTCACTCCGTCCCGCTCACTTAGCGACAAGAGCTGCCCTTTATTAAACACTAGCATGTGCCTGTCCCTGTGCTGAGCTCCCTGCAGGCTTTGTGTTAGGGAACCCCCAACCCGATGAGCTAGGCGCAAGGATCATTCCCACCTTAGGAAGGAGGTGCAGAGCAACAGGGCGATGGTGCACAAGGGTGGAGTTTGGTTTCGAATCCAGACCACCTGTCTCTAAGGCCACTGCGCTATCCTGCAGTTAGTGGGTCACTGAGAAGTAAGCCCAGTAAGAGGCACAAGTGAGTGGCTTAGTCATTCACCCGGAAGAACCAAGAGAGGACTTGCATTACTGGATGAGTTCAGAGCCCACCCGCAGATCCTTGGAGCTTGTAGTGATCCATAGACCATGGCCCTACGAGCAGCTGATGTCCCACAGGCTTCCTGATTCATCCACCGCTCACTCTCTAGAGCAGTGTTTTTCAACGGAGGGTGATTTTGCCCCCACAAGGGATATTTGGCAACATCTGAAGCCTTTCTTGGTAGGCACAAGTCAGGGAGAGGTAGATGCTACCGGTACTTAGTGAGTAGAAGACAAGGATCCTGCGGAACATCCTCCTACCCACGGACAGCCCCCATCACAAAGAACCACCCAGCCCTGAACATCCAGCCTAACCGTGCCAAGGTTAAGAAAACCTGCCTTACCCTCGCAGCTCTGGACAAACCAAATGGACCCTGGGGAGAGCGGTCAGAAGATGGCCTCCCAGGGTGCTCCGCAGCATGGGACCACCTGTCCCACAGTTATATGCATGCACCCCTTGACTCCAACACCAAGTAAGGGAGACGCAGCAAGCAGCTGGGGGCTCCCCCAACCCTATCACAGTCCCCCAGCCTTTTCACTAGCCAGAAGCGATGGCTGGATTCATTCGTTCATTCAATCAATCAACAAGTATCTACTGAGCATCTTCTATGTGCTAAGTATTGTTCGCAGCCTCAGGGACAGAGCCATGAATAAAACAGGTAAAAATCTGGTCACGGAAGACAGACAATAAACCAATCAGTAAGTTTATGCCAGTGATATACTAGACGGTGATGAGTGTTATGGAGAAAAATAAAGCAGGAGAGAGGACAGAGTGTGCCAGTGAGCTCATTTCAATTTTAAACAGGGCGACATTTGAGCAAAACCTTGAAGACAGTAAAGGAGCAAGCCCAGTGGACGCCGAGGGAAGAACATTTCAGGCAGAGGGAAGAGCAAGCGCGGAAGCCTGGGGCGTCACTGCGCTTGGAGAGTTTGAGGCAAAGTAAAGCAGGGTGGGCAGGGAGAAGGTAAAGATGAGCAGGTGAGCTCTGAGAGGGGACAGGACCATGCAGGGCAGTGCGGGCCATGGTGGGGACACTGGTGCTGACCCAGGGTGAGATGGAAGCCAGTAGAGGACAATGTTGGGAAAACAGTTTACCAGGTGCTCCGGCTGCTGTGCGGACCAGGGTGGGGGCAGGGAGCCCAGTCCGTCTCCCAGGTGACTGGTGGGGTGCTCGGACCATCGTGGTCACAAGGAGGTGGCAACGTTCTTAGACTCTCGGTATGTTGTAAAGGTAGATCCAGTGGGTCAGACGTGGGGTGTGAGGGAAAGAGAGGAGGCACGGGTGTCTCCAGTGTCTGGCCTGAGGAACTTGCAGGGAGGGAGTTTAGAGTAAGCCTTGTACTGATATAAGGAAGGCCACACGGGTAGGAGAAAGATGAAGGGTTCTGGAGCAGGACAGACTGGGTTTGACTCGTGGCTCTGCTCCTCAAAAGATACACAGTCACTTAACCTCGAAGAGCTCAGTTCTTTCATCTATAAAGTGGGCATCGTGGTCCCTCTCTGGCAGGACTGTGATGAGGATCAAAAGAGATAGGGAACGGAAGTCTGGCCCAAAATAAAATTCGGTGCCTTTTGCTCGATGACATCATTCTTGACCTTTGTCCTGTTACAGCCCTTGCCTGGGCGGCTCGGCTGAATTCCCTGGGGAAGTCTGAGATTGGCAGGACCACTGAAACAGGTACTCTCATTTTCACTGGCCAGGGAGGGGACGAGACTGCTGGCTTCTTGCCTCGACCAGGCCCTACCTCGTGAGCTAGCGAGGTGCTTGAGTCCCTGTCCCGCCCTCCAGAGGTGGGATCTCAGACTCAGTACACTGCCCAGGAACCCCCCAGCTTGTCCCAGACCCACGGTGGTAAGGCACTGTTCCCCAGGTCAAGGAAGGAGAGGGTTGGAACTAGGATTGGCTCAGGGGCTCCGGCAGTGGGGAGCCCTGGCTGCACATTAGAATCACCCCGGTAGCTTTTTAAAAATTAAGATGCCCAAGCCCCCACCCCCAACCCTGTCTGATTTACTCGGTTGTGAATGCAGCTCAAGAACTGATCATTTTTTAAAGCTCCCTAAATGAGTCTAAAGTATAGACAAGATTGCGAAACACTGAACCAAGTTATAATTTGGTCCCCTTTTACAGATAAAAAACTGAAGCCTAGAGAGGTTAAGTGACTTCTCCGGGGTCTCTCAGCTCCCAAGTGGTAGAGCCAGGATTTAAACCCTGACGGGTCTGACTCCAAAGCCTGAGGTCTTTACACTACATCACATTAGGGCCTTAAGTAGAAAGTGCTTGTTGGGGCGCCTGGGTGGCTCAGTCGTTAAGCGTCTGCCTTCGGCTCAGGTCATGATCCCAGGGTCCTGGGATCGAGCCCCACATCGGGCCCCCTGCTCGGCGGGAAGCCTGCTTCTCCCTCTCCCACTCCCCCTGCTTGTGTTCCCTCACTGGCTGTCTCTCTCTCTGTCAAATAAATAAATAAAATCTTAAAAAAAAAAAAACTGCTTGTAATACATTCAAGTATTCTTCTGTAGGTCATTAACTCCTTTATAGAAAGACTCGGGGAGGCAGAAATGGTGAGAGAAATTTAAATCTGAAGGGTTAGGAAGCCCCCGACAAATAAAACACATATCCACAGGGATTCAGAAGTCAGAGGGGAAACGGATTCTGTACACAGAAGTTTGGTTTATGGACAACTTCTCCGAGACACATCTGTGGGGCGAATCTAAGACTCCTTGCATCAGGGCCCAGAGCTGCCAGCCCTCAATGTGCCTACCTGGTGCTTGGGTCAGGTAAGTGAGGTGAGGGTCAGTTTCGGAACTGCCCACGACGGTGGGCCAACAATTATTGAGCACCTAACAAAGGCCAGGCTCAAGGTTGGGTGCTAGCATCCTTGGTGAGTTAGAGGTCCTTCACAGCAACCACATGCAGATAGCAGCCCTGTTGCTGTCCGTGTTGCTGAGGCGGAGATGTCAAGGACCTGGATGTCCATCCCACCTGTGCCCACCAGGCTGCAGGGAAGTCTTGGAACTCCAGCTGGAGCTGCTACCACCTTCACCGGTGGTACTTGGAGAAAAGATACTAACACTGCCACCAGCCACACAATGGGAGGCAAAAGGCAGCCGGGAAGCTGGGCCTTCGGTGTCCTCCAAGGCAATTAGAAATGCAAATAAGCCACCCAATCACTGCACACAAGTTTCAAGTTCTCTTCCAGCCCCACAAACCACCTGTTATGAAATTAGAGGGGATTTATTTTTTAATTAACATGACAGTAATTAGCAGAGAGTTCAGATGTTCAGAACTCGGCCTGCACGGAGAGGTAGGCTGTGAATAAAGACTGTGATTTTATTTCTCAAAAAGTTCCAAGTGTGTTTGGGATTCTGTAAGCGCTCCTTGCTGCATTCACAGTTACCTACAGCTGCGTTTGGAACACACAGCCAAGGTGTGCATCTTAAAACCAAAGAGGGCTGGGGGATAAAGCACAGGTGTTGGGCTCAGCTGGCCTTGGGGTTGAAACCCACATGGCTATTCACGGATGGTATAGCCCGAGAAAGGTTTCTTAACTTCTCTGAGCCCCAATCTCCCCATAGAGATAAGAAGATTGTCTTGAGATTAGTGGCAAGAACTAAGGGGGAAATGGCACATGGCCCTTTCCCAACTTTTGAAAGAATAAAAAAATAATAATTGACCACTGGGAAAGCATGAGCACATCCGGTGACATTGTCTGAGGCTGGGTTTGCTGTGGGGTCCTGGTGTGTCCATGACCGCCTTGGCTTTAGCACTAGAAGTCCCACGTCTTGGGCAAACTGGGAACCCTGGCCACCCTCGTTCCCCAGAAAGCAAACCCTGAGATGGAGTTTGGTGCCTCAAAGGTCCATCAGGGGCACCCTTGGGACCAAACTTGTGACTGGAAGTGGGGGAGGAGAAGGCAAACGGTGATGTAGGCTCAGCGAGAGCCTTGGCCAAACCCACAGGCACTCGGAGCTAACTGGCCCTTCAGAGCTAGCCTGAGCGGGGCCTGTGTGACCAGCAGGGGTGAGTTACTGGATGGGGCTGCCTCGAGAAGTGAGATCGTAAGCGTAGCTGAGGCAGTCCCTGCAGAAACCTCTGCCGACAGTGCTTCCAGCAGCAGGCAATGGGTCTGTCTCTCTTTGAAGAGGGTTGGGGCAGAGCGTTAACATCCACCACTGACATGAAATAAACCCATTGCCCAGGAAACATACATCACATAAACTGTGAAGGTATACACCCTGCAAAACCGTCATTGACATAGAAAATCACAACCTACCACCACTACATCCACGAAATCCCCACACACAACCCCCTCCACCTCCTGACCAGAGGCTGGCATGTGTTCATGAGTGCAGAGATCGTAGCAAGCCCTTGAAAAAACAAATTGGTTCTCCTGGACTTGCCCCGCTCAGCCTGTGGTCACTTTGCCTCCAAATTAATTTACCTGATCTTCCTTCTTGGAGACACGCCCACCTCTGCAGTAAGTAAAGCCAATCTATGCCCCCTCCCTGGAGGAGCACGCCAGAAAGGGTGGAAGAGGAGTCGGTGAGCAGGGCACTGGGGACAGAGCCCCACACGTGGAGGCGGAGATGTCAAGGACCTGGGTGTCCATCCCACCTGTGCCCACCAGGCTGCAGGATCCGCGGAGGGTGGTCAATTGTGAGACTCTGTGTCCTCACCTGCACTTTGGGGATGACCACCCTATCCCAGGGTTGCCCTGAAGACCATGTGAGTTGAAGATGAGGGAGGACGTCATGAGCCACAGGAGCTAGTACATGTGAGAGGAAGTGGAAGGTCAGGGAGGGGGCAGCTAGGAGAAAGTAGATCCACCATCCCAGCCTCTGGAAGATACTTCTTCTCCTGAGGGTCTCCCCCTTGGGGATGACGAAATGACCTTCTGGACTGGGAGGAAAAGATTTCCATTACCAGGCTGCTAGGTCCCATTTAAAAACAAAACAAACAAACAAACAAAAACTTATTTAATTGAAAAATTGCCAGTGAAAAGTTAAAAAAAAATAAATAGCTTCTGTGCTGTTCTTTTCTGTGGGACTCCTGAGACCTTTGCCCGTGCTATTGCGCGTGGTAAGTCACCAGGAAAGGGTGGTGTGCAGGGAATACCCTTTGATTCTTTCCTCGGAGGCTCTCCCTGGAGTCAGTGCTCCATGGCTCATTTTGGGAACCCAGGTCTCAAAAATAAAGGCAGACCCATTAACCTGACCTGGAAACCTCCATGATCCATGTGCCGACCTCCCCATCCAGCGCTCTCTCTCCCACCTGCCCATGCAAACCTCGTCACCCAGTCCTACTTGCTCCCTCCCACATCTCTGCCTTTGTTGGTGCATCTCCCCTCTTCTCGCCTCGTTGCACTGTCTATCTGAATCTTCTTGTCCTTTGAGACCAAACACAGAGCTGCCTCCTCCTAGAAGGCTTCTCTAGGGCCTCAGTCTGCTGGGATCTCGTCCACCTCTGAAACACTCACCCACCTCTGGAACACGCTGAAGAATTTAGCATCAATGACCTTGTGTTGTGAGGTATTTAGTGAAGGCATCTGGACTCTTCAATGGGAAGGGAGACTCCTCCTGCTTCCTGCAACCCCCTCCCCTAGACCAACCCCACCATGCCTAATATGACCTGGCAGTTCTCCACTGGGCAGCAGGAAGAGTAAGTGCATCACCAAATCTGCGTGACCTTGAATGAGAGCTGTACCCTCTGAACATCAGCTCCCTCATCTGTAAAAGAAAGATAACAGTAGTATCTACTCCATGGAATTGTTTTATTAAAGATCACATAGGGAAAATCCCCAGACAACCTGACGTTTATTGGTGGGCCCTAAATGGTGTCAGTTCCCTTCTACCCCTATTGTTGAAACAAAAGTCACTACGGAAACGGGGAAACATTTATCAAACAACCCTCAAGTGTGAAGCACTTTACTTACATCTTGGACTTTAGAATTATGACTTGACAGAGTCATTACTCCAGGACCATCATTCTGGAAATGAGAAAGCCAAAACAAGAAGGCTTTCCAAGGTCATATATAAATAAGTGGCAGAAATTAAGGCAGGAATGACTTCACTCTGATTAAAGAAAGAACTTCTTGTTCATCAGTGGTAAGACCATGGAATGATTGATCATAGGCAGACATGAGGTTTGGGTTTCCAAAGATGTTCCAAGAAGAAAATGAACAATGTCTTTTCAGGAGGAGTTAGACATTCACCTGGAGGCAAAGGATCCAATCTCCCGATCCTCCAGTTCTGGAATGTTCTGTGAATCTCTCTGTGATTTCCCGAGCAGCAGGTGGACCATCCGTGCCAAAGAAATATGCACCTGCACTGGGCAGGTGGGTGGGAGGGAATCTATTGTCATGATAGGAAATAAAACCCATCTTTCTTCCATTGTTGTCACTTCGCAGTAATTAACCGGATGCTAATGCCTTAGACGAAGTTTCCTCCAAAACTGTTGTTGAACTTTAATAAGGTGAACATGGAATTGCAGGAAAACAAAATGGCAATCTGAAGCTGAAATGTCAGGAGAGCCGTGTGTCAGTTGCTAACTCTATAAACTCGAGCGAGAAATTCACGAATACCTAAGAGCTGGCAGAGTGTAGAATTAATGAATTCGTGAATCAGTGAATCTCAGAATTAACAAATACCTGAACTTATTAATGCAATTACCTTAAAATAATTAGCAGCACCAATTCCTTCTCGTGAACCTCATAGATTATCTGGAAATGGGAACGTATCCCAGGGAAACATATCAGGACTGCTGGCCTGGTGCCTGTTCTTTCCAAAACAGTTCCTTTCAAAAGAAGGAGGGGAAGGTAGAAAGAAGACAGGAAGAGAGGGAAGGGGGGACGCCAATAGACAGCAAACTAATGTATGAATCAACTTTCGACCTCACAAGTAATCAAATAAATAAAAAATTAAAACAATGAGAGCCCACATTTTACTAAGCAAATTGGCAAACATTTTTTTAACTTTTAAATCAAATGCTGGTGGGGTTGGAATGAGAAAGACACCCATACAATGAGTGCAGGAGGGTCAATTGGTAGGAAATCTCTGGAAGTCCCTACCAAAACGTTAGTTTTCTTTCACCCAAATATGAATTAAGCATCTGCTGTGCTAGGTGTCAAAGAAGGAGCTGCTGATCAGGTCTGTAGGTTCTTCAAACACGAATGAGCCAAGCGCACACAAACATTATGCAGTGGGTACATAAATTATGATTTGCCTATAGAACAGCATACTTTTGTAATGACCAAAAGTTCTATTTGTAAAACTAATAGCATAGTGGGGGCTTTTGGGTGGCTCAGTCCGTTAAGCGTCCGACTCTTGATTTCAGCTCAGGTCTTGATCTCAGGGTCGTGAGACTGATCCCCACGTTGGACTCTGCCCTGGGCACGGAGCCTGCTTGGGATTTTCTCTCCCTCTCCCCATCGAGCACTCCTGCTACCGCCCTACCTCTTGCTCTTTCTCTAAAAAATAAAAAAATAAACTATGTTTAAAAAATAAAAAACTAATAGCATAGGAAAATGCTCATGTCATAATGCTAAATAAAAAAAGACTGGATAGGGGCGCCTGGGTGGCTCAGTCGGTCAAGCCTCTGCCTTCGGCTCAGGTCATGATCCCGGGGTCCTGGGATCGAGTCCCGCATCGGGCTCCTTGCTCCGCAGGAAGCCTGGTTCTCCCTCTCCCACTCCCCCTGCTCGTGTTCCCTCTCTCGCTGTCTCTCTCTCTCTGTCAAATAAATAAATAAAATCTTAAAAAAAAAAAAAAGACAGGATAAAAGACCATCAACGTATACACTTGTTTGGAAAAGATGACTGGGAAAACATCAAAACATTGTGGTTATCACTGCATGTTAGTATCCTAGTGATTTTTATTTTCTCCTTTATGTTTCTGTATTTTCCATTTTTCTACAGAACAAATGCCAACCGGAAGATATGTGTTAACTTTTTAATTTTTTATTATTACTTTTACGATAAAAATATCACTAGCAGGTATTTATTGAGGGTGGAGCAGGACGTTGATCTGAATGCTTTTTGATGTGGTTCTTTAATTCCCACAGTGAAGCAATAAGGAAGGTGCTTTTATTATCTCCATTTTACAGATAAGAAAACTGAGGCACAGTAAGCCTAAGTAAACGGCACAGTTCTGGAAGCACAGAACTGGACTCTGACCCAGGCAGTTTGGCCTCAGACCCTATGATCTTAATCATGATGCACTTTGTAAATAGGGCATTGGTACCTTAGTGCCCTTCCTCCGGTTCTCCCCAGCACATATGTGGAGAGCAGCATGGTAAGACTGAACAAGACTGGGGTGCCTGGGTGGCTCAGTCCATTGAGCGGCGAACTCTTAATCTCAGCTCAGGTCTTGATCTCAGGGTCGTGAGATCAAGCCCCACCTTGGGCTCTGCACTCAGCATGGAGTTTGCTTGTCCCTCTCCCTCTGGTCCTACCCTCGCTCGCGGGTGTCCTCACTCTTTCTCGAATAAATAAATAAATCTTAAAAAAAAAAAAAAGATTGAACAAGACATACATGTGAAGTCAGGCAAATGTGATTTTAAGTCCTTGCTCTGCCACTTCCCAATGACCTTGGGCAATCTGCTTCTCCTTTCGGAACCCCAATTTAGTTATCTGTGGAATGGGTTTTATCATCCCTGTCCTGAGTAACACAGTGTGTGGCATGTGTCAGTGTGTGCTTGCACAGTCTGACATTCTCTACAAAGGTCTAGGTACCTCCCTGCCAACCACATAGGGCTGTGGGGCAGGAGAAATGGCCTGGGTATGATAGTCCCTTATAAGCTGTGATCATACTATGCAATTGTTTTTTACTATCTCACATCTCCCTTATGCTGGGTTTTTTGTTGTTGTTATTGTTGACCTGAGTCAACTAGGGAGACCTAGTTCTTCTCCTCTCTCTGCCCCTTTCCAGGCCTCAGTTTCCCCATCTGTTCAGTGGAGAAAAATATAGACTCCTTGATCACCAAAGTCCCCCCAACTTGGACATCGCGGAATTCCAAGTGGACATACAGGGCTCGGTACCACTGGCCCTCCAATCTATGATGAAACCAATGCGAAGGCAGGGAGTTCCAACTGGGAGAGGGACGCCTCTGAGTCAGAGCCCGATTCGGTCCGCAGTCGGGTGAGCATTTACAAGTGATGATAGATGTACCATGCTCAGTGAATAGGAGCCCCCTCCCTCCCCCTGCAAGCCAGTTGAGTCATATGGGCCCCGGCCCTGGATTTCACTGAAGTGTGGGGTCATTTTTGCTCACGAGAAACATCATTAGCAGCTCCTTCTTCAATTAAAACCTATGGTGGAAACAAGAGAAAGATTACTTTGCCTCTGTACCACAATCTCTCCAGGACAATCCTGCTGTGTCTCATTAAATGTTAAAAAAAAATAAAAATGACAGTGCATTGAGAACTTGTGAGGAGACAATGGGTCCTCTGGCCCAAGCAGAGGTGTATATTAGTGTTATCAGAGTTGCAATTGTCTCTATTCAGTAAGACATCATCAGCCCACCTGTCCTTCTAGATATAAACCCCGGCTAGACCTGTACAATGTCTTTAATCAAACCAGGAAAATGGTTTCTCTTTCCATTTCCATTGCATTCCCACCAGGAAATCCAGATCTGGATTCACAGTTCATGTGCAGTTACTAACTCATCTCAAATGTTGGCCTCCACGAGCTTCTCTTTCCTCTTAACTTGCTTTTTAATTTGTGCTTCTTTGGTAATTTTTGCTGTGCACTTTATATGTTCTAAAATATTTAAGTCTCCTCGAATTATCTCCAGTGAGATACTTCTCTCATATGAGCACTCCTCTCATATACCCAACCCCTGAAATATTCTCCTATCATCCTAACCTGGCCCGGACTGGAGATGTTAGCAAACACTTACTTCAAATGTGGGGTAAAAATAAACAAGCACATTTTCAGAGTGGGGAGTAGGGTTCTGTAAGAGACATCAAGGAGCAAAACAGACAGTAGCTGTAAAAGCAGGACTTCACTGGACCCGTTGGTGGACATCAGCACCGGTGGTTGCCCCAAGTTTGGTTTGCTTTGGCCTTGGTCCCTCCCCTGAGATTGACTGAAATAACGGGGGTCCCGAACAGACGGCCTCGGGCCTCGGGCATCTATCATGTAGACTTCTGGAGCCTTCCAGATGCTTCCTCCCCCTTCCTTCCTCCCAGTCTAACTTAGCTGCTCTTTGGAATCCAGCCTGCTGGAAACCAAGATCCAGCAGGTCAAGGGCACAGGTGGGACACAGTCTCCTTCCAATGGCGCTGAAGGTCCCTCCCAGATCCGGAGGCATAGGCTGGTCACAGCATCCTTTGTCCGCCTAACTTGCATGGAACCTTCTTGTTTTGCCCCAGTTCCCACTAGGGGCTCTCAGCCAGCTTGGTGTCTGGGAAATGGGATCTCGGTGTCACATATTAGGATTCCAGAGCCCACCTGTTACCCAGTTCTTGACAATGGGCAACTGAGTCAGGTGTCCCCAGGGAGGACCCAGAGGGCAGATCTCACCCTTCTTCTGGTAGCCCTTTGCCGGCCTGGTAGGGCTCCAAACCCCAGCTCTGTCCCTGGATCAGAGGACACGGCCCTCTCCCTAACCCTAGCTCTTCAGAGCATCAAGTCCCTCCTCCAGAACAAGGACATAATCCCTCCCATCTCATTAGTTCTTGTGAGGATTGAAACGAGAGGCGGTGTTTTCAAAAGTCCCAAGCACGGCGCCCAGGGTGTCCACTCGGTCACTCATTCTGCCATCAACTGAGGGTCGCTCCTCCTTCTCCTCCTTCCTCACTCCAGCCATTTCCAGGGATTTGTCCCTGACTCTGAGGAGGCAGGATGGAAGCTCAGCTCCCTGGATCCATCTATGTCATGACACACAGCACTTGCCTGAGGCCACTGAAGGATATTTTGAGAATTAGAATTAGAATCCGCTGAAGTGATTGAGATGGGGGATGTTAAGAGGAGGAACGGTTTTGAAAACACTCTTCTGCACACTTTGGCATCTAGCTGCCTATGGATCGGCACTGGTGGGGACGGAAGGCCGAGCCAGGCCTCCAGCTTGGCTTGCGGGGCTCTGCCGCGCCTGGTTCTGACCCAGGGCACAGTTCCCGGAGGCCAGTCTCTCGGCAAACCAGCACAAGGAGGAACCCCCCGCATCCAGGAGCTGGCTGCTTCAGTCACAGGCAAGAAGAGAGTAACTGGCACTGATCAGCCCCTATTCTGGGCCAAGCACTTGACTGTCAGGATTTCATCAAATCCTCCCAAACTTCCTCCCGAGTGAAGGACTATTATTGCATTTTTAGAGATGAAAAAAAAATTGAGATTCCGAAAATGTACGTAAGTAACATATTGTCAGGAATACGGAAATAGGCAAGGGATTTCAAAGAGAGGGCATGTCATCTGGGGATTTCGTGACACGTGTGTTGGAAGGCTGAAGAAGCAAATGTGGGATGCTAAGGTAACCAGAGATTAGTAACTGCAAGGAGCAATGACCACCTTCTAGGACCGGGGAAGGAAAGGGAAGAAATGTCACCAGAATTTAGTTAGGCGCTGCTGCCAGGCAGGTGCTGAGCAGATGATGGCACACAGTCGGAGGGTCCCAGGAGGGGGCGGCAGTCGGGCACGAGGCGCTCGGCGTGGCCGGCATGGCACTGTTGCTGAGAGCGGCAGCAGACGCTGGAGACAAGTGTGTTCTCTGATGTTTCAGGGATGCTGAGCTCGAAACTGCTAAACAGTCCCTCCTCCGTTCTCTCGCCTCCAGTCCCCCACGAGGCCACCCAGACCTGCCGATCTCCTGGCCGGGGGAGCCTGGCAAATGCAGTTTGCAGTGTCCGGGCCCCATTAGCAGAGAAGAAAATTGAGATTTGGAGCCAAGAGACTATATGTAAATCTTAACCCCGTAGACCAAGTAAGAAGGGAGCTGAAATGCAAGCCCAGTCTGCCTCCCGGGGGTGAACAAGCATTGTCTTGGCACCTGCCCTGTACCGGGCCCAGTACCCACCCTGGGAATAGAGAGAGGACCGGGAGGCAGCCCTGTTCTCAGGGAGCTTCCAGGCTAACGAACATGAAGGAGCCAGGCCTCCAATCAGATGCATCCTGTACTTGTCGGGCTTTTCCGTAGTGTCCTCAGGAGGGCGACTTTCCTGGGAAGGTAGCAGTCTCAGACAGGTTCTAAGGCCACCACTGTATATCCATAGAGATGCCCACAGAGCTGGGCGGCCCACGTCCGCAGATTTCAGGAGCTCTGGGGTCTAGAGACTTGTTGGTCTCTACAGACTGTAAAGTCTCATCTCCCCCCCTCCCCCCCTTATTCTTTTTCCCCCCCCCCCCCCCTCCCCCTCCCCTTCCTCCTCCCTCTTTCCTCCCTCTTCCTCTCCCCCCCCCCCCGTTTCCGTCACCCCCTCTTCAGCCCTTGGGCCCCAGAGGGAGGACAGGGCCACCCATCAGTATACCTGAAGTTACAATACAGTCCATGTTCCCAAAGAGGAACTGAGTTCTAGCTAAACTGGTTCTAAAACATTCTAAGAGAGGAACAGGTTGGCCCAGTTGGAGTAAGGCACCCGCCTGGGATCAACCACCTGGACCAAGAGATCAGGGTCACATAAAATGACTGTTCCCCAGGGGTTGTCGGTTCCAGGGAAATGAGGACGGTTTCTAGACACAGAGAGCAGTGGGCATCACGTGGGGCCATGTTACAACAAACCACATATATTACACTGAATGACAGTACCACCGTGCATTTAACTGTTCTCCTGTTGTTGGACATTTCTTGTTGCTACTTTTTAAAGATTATAAATAAGGCTCCAGTCTATTTCTTAACGCATAAATCTTTTCCACAGTTAGCATTGTTTCCTTTATATATATTTCCAGATGTGGAATACAGTTTAGAGTTTAAGTGGGTTCTTTAAAAATCAGATTATCAAATACCAATGCTGATTTTACTGTTGTTACTATGGAAACTATGTTCTCTGTTGCTAAGCAATTGGTAAAAGATTAGGTCATGTAGACTAGTCTAAAGATACAGACTGTAGAGACCAACAGTCTGGAGGACGCTCAACTTTTAACTGGCTCTGTGACCTTGGGCAGGCTGTTTGATCATTCTGACTATTCTCTGTTCTTCCAAACGTGGGATAAAAATTGTTTCCCTCAATGGGTTATTTGGAGGAGTAGGGAAAACATCTGAAAAGCAAAAACAAACCATCCCAGTGCCTGGCACATCATGGGTTTTCAATAAATTGTACTCTTTAAATTATATGTTAAATGTTTTAAAAAGTATAATAATTACTTTCCATCATGAAATTAATACTATTCAAAACAGGCAATTCGTAGCCTCAGGGACTGCAAGAAACCTTAGCACACCCCTGGTCCAACCCACAGCTGTGTCCAGATGCCCACCTGAGACATCTATAGGTTAAAGAAGATCCTTACCCCGACTAGCCAGCACACATGAGCTAGGAAAGGGTCAGAGGTCCAAGCACACACGTACAATACTGGTACACTCCACCGGGTAGCATGCAGTCACATGAAAGAGGTAGAACTGATCACTCCCTCCTTTAGGTCCCCAAACACCATTCAGTCTTCTCTCAGACCACCACCAAGCCCTTATTGAGATTTTTGGTTTATATGTGGAAGAGAATGATGAAGCCCGAGGGTTCAGAAAGACACCCCACCCTCACCCTCAGGACCACAGGTAGTGGCATTCATGCCTAGTGTGACAGGAGCCAGACACTTGGACCTGGCCCCACCAACAGCTCATGGACCTTACCACCTACGGCATACATACACGGGATGATCACCAAATCTGGAAACATTGATGAATACCTAATAAACGACTCATTGCCAGTACATTAAGACCCATGACAAAATCATCTATTTTTCCCAGTGAGCCCCACTGGAGGAAGATGTCAGTTCCACCTAAATAGGGATGTGGTCATTGGACTGAATTTTGAAAGATGGAGCCATCTTGAAAGATGGAGCCAGTGACTCAGGAGGGGGCTGGACATTCTAGACAGGGGGAGCAACATTTAGAAAGACCCCAAGAGAGGCTGTTCTCTCTTTCTCTTTGAGTACTCCAGGCTGAGCATGCACTGACCTGTTGTGAGCCCAAATTCTTCAGGCAGGAGTCTAATTCTTTATCAAAGGATATGGCTATCCTTTGAAGACAGAGAATGGATCTATAAATATTCAGAAGAGGTTGAGTGATGAGTGGATTCATCTCTGCATGCTAGCTCTTAGCTCCCTATCTTCATCTCTTTTATCACAGCCCAGTCCTCTGGGTGGAAATTCTACCTCTAGACACCACGGAGAGCCCGGTTAATGAGCTAGGTGTCCCAAACATCTGAGCATGCTTCCTCAAAGCTTACTTTTTGAGTCCTCACTTTATTACATTGCCTTCCCCACTGCCAAGATAGGCCTTGCGATTCACTTATTCACTAACTCATTTCATCGGTATGTACTGAGCCTTCCCTACGTGCCGGGCGCCATGCAGAACGCTGAAGAGACAACAGCGGCCAAACGCCTGGTCTTTGCCCTCATGAGTTTAAAGCCCAATGGAAGAGACAGATATTTACCAAATAATCTTACCCGCTCTGATATATGGCAATAAGGTCTGGAAGCACAGATACTACTTTAGTTTTTTAACAAACTGAAGATGTCTTTGTTGACATTGTGTTTCCAGGCTCTATGGACACCCTGCGTAATTAACACTATGGAAGAAAAAGCTCAGGAAGTGAAGAGGCTGCTTAACAGAGAGACTTAGAGTGAGGATTCTGGAATATTAGGGTGATAACAACCTCAAGGTCATGAAAGACTGAGGCTCAGCGAGCATGAGGAATTACCCACAGTAACACAGGTCTTTCGTAGCTGGGAGAAACCCAAGTCCTTACCTCCTGGCCCAGCCGTCGCTCTCGAGCTCGGAATATAAATTAGTGAACAAAGCTGAAGCCCAAGGAATGGGAATTCTATCTGCTGGGAGCTACCACCACCCTTACAATGCCCTCTTTTCCTCGCCTGAGAATCAACTCTCCGCCCCCCTCCTTTGTCTTCTGGGAAGCCTGCCTCAAACCCAAAGTGCTTGGGTCAAACCTGCAGTCAGGGTTCTGGTGCTAACCCATCCCCAGAGCTTAGCTTAAATCACAAGTGTTTGCTCTGCGCTTGAAGGAATGCAGGCCGCTGAGTGAGCATTTAGCAGGACATTTTATGCTGCTTTTCCTTGCCAGGAAAACCTACCCCTCCTTCCTCTCTCCAGTTTTCCCGCGAGCAAGATATAAATTATTTTACCTATCTTTACTTAAAAGCCAACAACCTGTAAAAGAAAGCTGGTTGCCTTCTGTTTTTTACTGCTTACAAAGCAAAGGGCAGAGGCCCCAGGGCAACAGGACCTTCAGGGCTGAGAAAAAAAAAGGGGGGGGGGTGTTCTAGACAGCCTTTGGGACAAAGGGCAGCAAACAGCCCCCACCCTAAGGGAAGGGGCCCTCAGTCTGATGGCGGAGACATGGTCCTGCCCAGGAAACCTCTTAGTCAGATGGGGGAGCAGAGTCCTGCCCTAATGGGTGCCCCAGTCTGACAGGAGAGGCACAGCCCTGCCCTAGATGAGAGACACAAAGCTCTGTCCAAGGGGAGTCCCCAGTCCAGTGAGGGAAATAGGTTGCTGTCTTTCTTTGCAGAGGAAACTCGGAGCCATTGCCAAGCTCTGCAGATTATCTGCGACCACGGAGCTCTGAAAGAGGTCACTGGGCTCATATACTCAGGGCAGCCCCCTCCAGAGTGCAGGCTGCCCCCACCCTGTCATCCTGGGTGTCTTCTGGCTCTTCCCGGGATGTCTAGCACACACCCCCAGGGGAGCCCCAGTCACGGGGGGCAGCCCAGGCTCCATTTAACAACCAGTCCATCATGGTTTTAATAATGCATGTCGCCCAGAGTTGCTAATTAAACTTTAATAGTCCTTCACAGGGAGCAGTGGGGCTCACTCAGGACACAGCATGGGCTCTAGGGGGTTGAGTTCAGCAAAAGTCATGCCACTTCGGCTAGATTCTCAAAACCAGGTCCTCCGTGAGTCTCAGTCCAACATGCCATGGGAAACGACAGCCACCTAAAAGAAACCAAGGGAGAACTCCCACACCGTGGGTGGAGGGAACTAGCTCTCTGTGAGCCTCTTCAATGTGGCAGCGACTTTTCAGATTAGTTTATTCCCTGTAATCCTAATTACAACACCGAGATAACTGTTAAAATCCCCATTATGGGGAGAACAATGAAGACTCAGGGAGTTGGGCAAGCTACGTAAAGTCACTTGACAATCAGTAACGCAGCCAGGATTTAAACACTGGTCTAATTCCAGTGCTCCTGCTTTGTCCACTACACCATGATCCTCTTGGACGTACTCAAAAGATATCCTGGAGTCAGGGACCGGGATGGAAGCTACTCAGACACTAAGCACATAGCAACCCTTCACAGCATGCTCAGTGGGCCTGAGTAGCTAAAGGCAGAGTTACATGTGCAATCTGGGGATTTGGGATATAATAAAAATAAGCCAAGATCCTAAAGCATCAGGATGTATTTTTTTTAATACTTTAAATTTTTTATTGTTATGTTAATCACCATACATTACATCATTAGTTTTGGATGTAGTGTTCCATGATTCACTGTTTGTGCATAACACCCAGTGCTCCACGCAGAACATGCCCTCCTTAATACCCATCACCAGGCTAACCCAACCCCCTACCCCCTCCCCTCTAGAACCCTCAGTTTGTTTTTCAGAGTCCATCGTCTCTCATGGTTCGTCTCCCCCTCCGATTTACTCCCCTTCATTGTTCCCCTCCTGCTATCTTCTTCTTTTTTTTCTTAACATATGTTGCATTATTTGTTTCAGAGGTACAGATCTGTGATTCAACAGTCTTGCACAATTCACAGCGCTCACCATAGCACATACCCTCCCCAAAGTCCATCACCCAGCCACCCCATCCCTCCCACCCCCCCACCACTCCAGCAACCCTCAGTTTGTTTCCTGAGATTAAGAATTCCTCATATCAGTGAGGTCATATGATACATGTCTTTCTCTGACTTATTTCACTCAGCATAACACCCTCCAGTTCCATCCACGTCGTTGCAAATGGCAAGATCTCATTCCTTTGGATGGCTGCATAATATTCCATTGTGTATATATACCACCTCTTCTTTATCCATTCATCTGTCGATGGACATCTTGGCTCTTTCCACAGTTTGGCTCTTGTGGACATTGCAAGCATCAGGACTTATAAGAATCACCTCGGAAGCCTTCCCACCAGAGAGTCTGGCTCAGAAGCTCTGGGCCAGGCCTAGGAACATGCATGTTATAATCATCCCCAGGAAGCCCTAAGGTGACTGGAGAAACATCCAGCCAACCCTCCTTCTATATACAGCACATTACCCTTTATAATCACATGTGCTTTCATCATTTCCTGTGATTCCTGCTACCCCCCTGGCAGGTAGGTGGGGCAAGACCTATCCGTCCCATTTTACATAGACAAGAACTGAGTCTCCATAAAGTAAAGGGACAGCAATAAGAACATGAGAGGTAGTGGTAAGGTCAGGACCAACAGTCACATGTTTTCCTACCTCCATGTTTTGCACTTGTTCAAGCCTGTGGTCCTATCCATCTGGGTAGAGATGGGGGAGGAAGTGTGCAGGAGGTGCTCTTCAAGACATGGCCCATGGCAAGGGTGTTTGGGCAGGGGTCCTTGAGACCAGGGGCCAGTCTTCGGGGCCTGCAAGAGGAATAGCTGCAGGGAACGAAGGGGGCTTTGGCAGCATGCAGCAAGCCAGAAAGGAGCACAGCTGGGGCCCAGGAAGACTCCAGTAGCCCAGGCAAGAGATGATGGAGCCTGTCCAGGTCACGGAGGTGGCAGGACACAACAACAACAAGGAAGGGCGTGTGGGAGGCCTGTGCCGAGCACAGTGAGCCCCCAGTAGTGACCAGTTAGCTAATGGATGAGCAAAAAAGGGATCATATTTACCAACCCATTGGCCATAGAGTCAAAGACAGAACACACTCAAAGATTTTCCCAAGAAACCTTATTTTGGGCACCAGAGAAAGGATGGATTTGGGGAAGGGACCCAAAACACCTCCATCCTTACTTAACACTGGTTAATATCCTTATTTATCTCCAGCGGGGGCAGGTGTTGGACTCAGGCTGAGAGGTCTGGAAGGTTAAGAGCCAGGTGGCTAATCGGTAGGCAGGAAAAAGTGTGTCCCCAGTGTATAAATAGTCCCAAAGTCAGGGGAGACAGACATGACATTGCTGGCAGTCCTGGCATCCGGGACAAAGGTGATGGGGAGAAAGCAAGAACTCTGGGAGGAGGAGGATGGCAATCCAAGTCTTGGGAGGTTAGAGCCCAAAGGAGCCTTAGGAATTGTCAAGTCCTACCACCTTCGCATTCCAGGTGAGGAACGTAGGCCCAGACATGAGAGGTGACCTGCCCAAGGCTGCACACCTGGGGACTGGATCCAGTGACTCTGAGTCCCAGGCCAGCGCTCCTTCTAACCCAGTCAAGGGCATCCCTCCAACCACCTCCACCCACCCACTTACTAACAACCATACGATCCTGGACCTCAGACGATCCAGGCAGCCAATTAAAATATGCAATGTTTAAAATGTCAATTCAATAATACTATATATGTTAAGAAAAAAAAAAAGAAGAAGATAGCAGGAGGGGAAGAATGAAGGGGGGGGAAATCAGAGGGGGAGACCAACCATGAGGGACGATGGACTCTGAAAAACAAACTGAAGGTTCTAGAGGGGAGGGCGGCTGGGGGGATGGGTTAGCCTGGTGATGGGTATTAAAGAGGGCACGTTCTGCGTGGAGCACTGGGTGTTAGGCACAAACAATGAATCATGGAACACTACATCCAAAACTAATGATGTAATGTATGGTGATTAACATAACAATAAAAAAATTTTTAAATGTCAATTCAAGATAGTGTATTAACATAATCCCCAGATGGAGGCATTAGCATTCACGCTCTCTCACACTACCTGGCAAAACTTGCAGACACATCTAAAATTGCAAATGTTATTACTACCTGAGGTGGCAGCCAGCCCTCTAAGGAGCTCGCGGGGGTGAGGTGGAGGGTGGGGAAGAAGCAGAGTCCCTCGGTTCCCAGGGCTGCAGGAGAAGGCGCCTGCGCAGAGAGAAACGGGGCGGGGCTTCTTTCTCATTCTGGAACCTGGGGTGGTGGTCAAAATCTCTGCAACAAGGAAACCTATTGGTCGCAGAATCCAAAGTGAAGTGCTCGCTAGTGAGCAAGAAGTGTGCGTTCTGAGCAGGCTCTGCTCTCAAGTTGCGGGGTGATGTTGGGGAAGTCCCTTCCCTTCTGTCTTGTCCACAGGGTTTTTATATATTTAAAATCAGTGCTGGGGGTGAGACGATCTCCAGAGCTTTGAACCTCTAGGCCTGACGTTCTCTTTGTGGCCCCTCTTAAGCTCCTGAGCTAGCGCCTCAAACAAAAGGGACAAGCTGGCATATCCTGACCTGCCTCAACCCATCTGTTGTTCCCACTGATGCTTTGTTCCTAAAGCTTGGCTATGGCATACCAGACTCAATCTTGGCTTCTCTCAACAAGAATTCTGGCTTTCTTGGTCCCAGATTCCTTGGGTAACCACCTTCCAGGACTTTCCATCCCCTGCGTTGCTAGGTGCCTCTACCCCATAGTGAGTCCCAGGCCTTATCCCATGAGGTGCATCAAGCATACACTTGCACATGAGAGTTCTAAATATCCCAGGAAAGTCCACACTGGAAGAGATGGAAAGATGTTTGTATGCATCCAGGCCATCTGCCCTCCCACTGTAGTAATCCATGTAGTCTTTTAGGCTAAACAGGAATAGAAATGGATAAGATTAGAAAAATAGATTAGGGTCAGTCCATGGAGGGATTTTGTATGTTAGCTGGTGTTAACCACAAAAAGATCTAGGGAACCATAATCCCATATTGGGGTCCTGGATCTGAGCATGGACTTGGAGGTCAAGCCAAGTAAGAGACTTGCAGCAGATACTGGCCGTGCTCTGTCCATATGGGCTCTGCTCTCCCCTGTCCTGTCGTCAGGGACTTCCTACAAAGTCCTGTGAGTGTCTGCCTGAGAGCATTCTCTGGGCACGCAGACATCCTGGTCCTGAGCCCCGGACAGGCGGGAAGTTCCGAGGTGTTAGCCCTCCAGGGGCAGCTCCCAACCCATTATAAACAGGAGCAAGCTGACGAATGGCCTCCTTCTTCCCTGCTCCGGTGTGACAACCCTGCGGTGTCTTTCACCATCTCTCAGTCGCCCCCTGTGGGACTAAGCCCCAGTCACCACACCCGGAGCTGGCTCCAAATGCATCCTATACAGTCGCCTTCCCTTCCCTGCCTCAATTCCACATCCCCATCCCACGGCTTCCTGAAGTCACCCCCCAAATCTACCACTCCCTTAAGTCCTAGCCTCTGGAAGGATCCAGCCTGAGACAGAAATAACATATGCTCTGGCCCCTCCCGGAGATTCACAGCACACGTTGGTATATTGCAGTCCTTGAGAAGTGTTGCAAGAAATAAACATGCGTACCTCTGGTTAGCCCAGCATTTTCTAACCTATATGACCACGGAGTTGTTTTTCTTTTCCCCTCAAGCATATCATAGAAATCGTGTTTTCCTAAAAATACCTTGGAAGGGCCACGCAGGCGATCAGGCACTACCAGAGTCTTGCTTTAGAGAGGTGGCTTTCAGCAGGAGGTGGTTCACCCATGATGGGAGCAAGGACTGTTGGCAGTGTTAGCTACCGCCCATTTTTGCATGGATGTTTTAGGACTCTGGGATTGTCCCAGCGATCATGTGATGGTGGCTGGAGAAAGTATCATTACTCTCCCTTTACAGATAAGGAATCTGAAACTCAGGGAGACTGAGACATGCCCAAGGTTATACAGCTAGTGAGGGGCAGATCAGTACTCCAACTCGGTACTCCTCAGACCTGCCCTTGCGGTGGCTTTCATAGTTAACATCAGGACTGCGAATAGAAGCCACGTCCCCCATCACCCTAGTCCAAAGTTTCTCCATCCACCACAGCAATGAGGTCAGCCACACACACACACCCCCGCCCGAGGGCTCTCATGGGTGAGTAATGGTCACATGTGCTCGAGGGGAAACGAGAGGAAAGCCAGAGGCCACAGGTTGTGCACACCCTTGGGCTATCAGGTCCCTTGTCCAGATTTGGCTGCCCTGACAACTTCTGTCTCTTCCCATCTTTTCCCCACTCACATACACAATCACCTCACTTTAGCGGTCACTGGTCTGCAATCATTTTGAAGGGATGTCTTCCAGAACCTGCGTCAGCCAGCTGCACTCAGGCTCGGAGGGAGAAGGCAGCAACCACCAGCACCACAACAACACACACACACACACACCACTTTCTTCCTGAGCACACGCACACGTACACAAATCTCCAGACATGCATGAGCTCAGAGAGTTGAGGGTGCCTGTGCACACCTGCGTTCATATAATCTTCAATACACTTTGTTGTTACTCCTTGTTTTATTGTCTGTCTCCCCTTCTAGGCCTCTGGACTGTATTCCCCCACAAGAGTAGAGACTGGAACTGTCTCTCTCACCACCAGAACCCTGGAGCAAGTACTGTGTCGGCTCCATAAATATGTGTAGAATAACTGGATGAATCAAGTCACAAATGTGCACATTGCACTTATCTCTGTATTAAAGAACAGTGTGCACACGCACGTATGTAGGCACCCCCCCCAAACATGTATGCAAACACACTTGCGTACGCAGATCCCGGTGCCCCATCCGGAGCCCAAGATCAGGACATGGACAACACTCCTGCTGACATGAGTCTCCTGGATGGGATGCAGAGAGCCCCGTAGCCATTACTTTGCTATCAGTCTATCTGCCCCATTTATACTTGAAATAAAATGTGTCGCGGCTGCTTCACTGGAGACCAATGTAGACGTGGAGGGAAATGGAGAAATATCGGCCCAGCTTGCATTCTGGCTCACTGGCTTGGGGGAGCTTAAGGCATAAACGAGTTTGGACTTAATTGACTTTTTTATTGGGCTTTAATTCACTGGTACTTTTCCAGAGGCTGACTCCAACAGGCGGATGCAGGGTTGAACAGTCTCTGGGGCTGCAGTGCCCCTGTGCATCTCTCCCGCACCCCTTCAGGCCTGTTCTAAACCACGGTCCACATGGGGCCTTCCCAGGCAGCCCCTCTTGTCTTAACCCCCCCCAAGGGCATTTCAATCTAATGCAATAACATTGATTGAAAGCTAGCTCTGTCCCAGGCCTGGTGTGGGGTGCCGGGATGCAGCGATGAGCAGAAACAGACCTTCGTCCTCTGGGAACCTGGAATCAAACCAAGAGGCAGACATAAACTGCACAGCATGAAATTACACCACGAACAAGGTCCAGAGAGGTACAGTACTTCGGGCAAGGCTACCAGATGGGATGCTTCTACTCCCTCTTGAAGGGACAAAGAGTTTGCCAGGTGGGGCACTCCCAGAAAGGACATGCCAAGCAGGTGGAACAGCAGGTGGGAAGGTGAGACAGAGCAGCATGTCGGGGACACTTGCCGGGGGCGTCTTACGGTGGAGTGGAGGAGGGAAGGAGAGGGTGCTCGGGAGTGAGGGCCGCGGGGCTCAGTGCAATGAACTCAGGCCTGGAAATCAGGAAGCCTGGAGTCCAGTCTTAACTGGTGGTACGACTCTGGGCAAGTCACCTTCCTTCTCTGAGTCCCAGTGTCTTCATCTATAACACTGGAGTTTGAACTCATTGAGCTCAAAGTTCTTTGTGTCAACATTTCTCTGCTCTCCTAAGTCTCCGACCTAGCTGATGCTGGTATCGAGTCTCTTTAAAGAAGCTGACAGCAGAAAGCCTAGTGTGAAACTGTGGGTGCCTGTCCCTCTCTTGGAGCAGGGAATGCACTAGAGTCCCCCCTCTTGAGGCTCTGCCCTGAGTCCCGTGGACTCCAGGAGCTCTCCCCAGCTGAGCGGGAGAGGAAGGACAGCCCAGGGACAACACAGTGGAGTGCCCTTTACTAGGGCAGGAAAGCCTGGGCTGCCTGCATTTCAAAGTTTACCACCCAGAATCATCCAGATTCCTAAAACATCGTATTTTAAAGGATGAACTTCAGTTATCTGGGGAACTTGCTCATTTCAACATATAAATGAGGCATGGCTGGAAGTGGAAACATGCTGTGAAAAACTTGCAAGCCCCTTGCAAATATAAATAATTCGCCCTTAGTATCGAGTGAACCTGTGTCCCAGTTTTTTGGGACAATGTCAGGGTCTGCTGTCGTCCTGGTGTGATTACTGAGAATGCCCCCACCTTTCACTCTTGAAAGAGTCCTCCTTGGGGCAATAATATGACTACCCTGGTCATTAAGCTCTTGAGGGCAGGAATGATAGCAGAAAGGCAGAGTGCCCTACTGGAAAGGAACGGACTTTGGTACTGCAGTGACCTAAGTGGTAACCCCACTCTGCCTTGGATATCTGGGAGCTCAGCTTTCTTATAAATAAAATGGAGTCAAATGGAGTTGCTTGAAGAAATAAGATATCGCATGCTAGTACCTAACACAGTATGTGCTCAAAATATATTCTCTCTCCTTCTGTGTCTTTGGCAAACGCATAATACTCAGAGCTGGGCATACAGGAGATTGGGTGTTGGGTGCATGAATGAATGAGTCCATTGGCCAATCCAGCACAGAAGCATAAATTGGGGGCTCTTCTTTCTGCACCCCCGTTCCTTCTTCTGCCAAATGAGCTGAGAGTTCTGAGACTCTTCCATTGTGGCTGGAGAGGGTTTGACTCCTTGGTTGGCCTCTTCTCCCTCCCCCAGCCCAGAGCCTTCTCGAAGTCCTTGCACTGATATTTCTCTGCTCTTCTGCTTCGGGCTTCCATTCAGCTTCTTTGCCTTTTCTCTGTCTTTCTTTCTGTTGGTAGTGATGGAGGCGAGGGGCGGCTCTTCACCTTCACCTTCATTCAAGTGCCTAACCAGGAAGATCAATAAAGGCTCTGTATTTCCTCATCGTTTCCGGAACTGCCTCATGCACAGCGTCATATTCTGGGGAACATGTTGACTCAGAGTCCGTGGAGCCGAGCCGGAATCCTGGCAAAGGATTCAAGGGCTTAAAGCACTGAGTTTGGAATAGTAACGGTCTTCTGGTAGAATGTCTTAGGACCCCTTGGAGTCTGTTTCCCAGCCCTAAAGAGGGCATAACACATAAGACGCCACGAGCATTAAGTACATAACCATGTAATCTGCTCACACGGTGCTTGGCCTTAGCCCAGCATCAGGGTCTTCACAATCTGGCCGGACCTACCTTTTTCCTGTCTCATCCACACTTTCCTCCCCAGCAGGCTCCCCGCCAGCCCACCAGTGCGCTCACTGCTCCCAGAGCACCTAGGCATCCATGCACAGCCCTGTAGCTCCCTCATGCTGTTCCCTCTGCCCTTCCCTGCTTTCAGCGTCCTGAAATCCTCCTCTTCCCCCGAGCCACAGTGCAAATCCCGCCTCCTTCACAGAACCTCTTGGATCCCTCAGGGGGGGACTGGTCACTTGGCCCCACTCTGGGTCTCCGCACACTCCTGTACTCACCAAAGGGACTATAGAGTCCTTTGGGCTAGGAACCCTATCTTGCTCATCTCTCTATTATAATGACCTCAAGAACTTTGTGAACGAGGTAGGACATGAGCAAATGAAATCAAAATTCTAGTCACGATTTCTAGTTCCATCTCCACGATGGACTGAGCCAACACAATCCTATCTTCCACTACACACACAGAGAAATGCAGGACAGAGTACAATTAAAAAAAACTTAACGCAGCGCCAAGCTCTAAAGAAAGGGAAACTCCATATGCCAGAAACAAGAGAGGCCTGGAACAAAGATGCTTGCATAAAGCCAAGACCCAGGAATAGCCCCCTCTCCATGAGAAAGGTCTGGAAAACTTCACCTACCTACCAGGGAAATGGGTTTCTGCCGGGGGCTCTAGGTGGCTTGTGTGTGCATGTATGGGTGCATACATGTGTATATGCATGCGTGTGTGTGCAGGTGCTCCACTCAGTTCAGATCAAATCCCCTGAATGCCTGCTGTGTGCAATCCCCAAGCTGGACACAGGGGATCTGGAAACACGGGGCCCACTATCCCCTCCCTCTACTCGAATGTTAGAGTGTACCCTCCGGTGGGCATGTGTTCACCGCTGTCCTAAACCTGTTTCCCGTATTATCTCATTTAACCTCATGTTAGCTTCACAAGGTGGAGGCTATTACATGCAAGAACTGAGGCAGGGGAAGGTAACTCAGTCCCTGGGTCAGGGGCAGAACCAGCATTTGAATCTAGGCATTTTGAGTCTGAACCCGCGAGCTTAAACGCGAGGGTACATAGCCTCGTGCCACATAGTAGGTATGCAAAAATCGTTATTGAATGAAAAACGGACTAAGTGGCTGGGGGGAGCTCCAGAGCATTTCAGAATGCTGTGGTCAGGGCCAGGTCAGGCAGTGCTGATGGACCAGGGTCCCAGCGTCCAGGCCAGCTCTCCATAAAGGACACTGATTTTAAATGAAACGAACTCGCCTGGCTAGGTTCTTGGAAGATACCTTTTCCTGTCTCGGGATGATTGCATCTGGCCCCATTTCCTCTGAGTCTCTTCTCAAATTTTTTTCCCTCCCCGCTGTGCATGTAGCTCTAATTCCCTTCCCAGGTCCCATTTGGTGGTTACCACTTATGTTCTAAAACGCGCCATTAGGCTTCTGATATATGGCGTGTTCGGTGGGTGGCCATGCTGGCTCTGAGTCACTCAGGGAAAGGAAGAGCCCACTGCCATCTGCCGGGAGCGCCACCTGCTGACAGTGGCTGCCAGTCGGCTTTTTGGGGTTCTGTGGGCCCAGCTAGAGGAGGGTGGGCTGTCCCTCCAGCCTCATGGGCCCTCCAGGGACACAAGCCCAGATTGGGCAGGTCCAGCTAAGGTGTCCGTCCCCACACATAGCTCAAGCACCTGTTTACTCAGCATCATTTACTAAACACTCATGATGCACCAGGAGCTGAGACAGAGAGCTGAAGATGCCTTTCCTACCCTTGCGGGGTGTACCGTGTGTGACTCCGGGCTCGGTCAGGGCTGGTCAGGGTCCGGGAGGGGATCACAGCTGCAGCTGAGTGGTCTGGGGCCATGTGGGCTGCCAAAGGGAGACTGTGTCCTGGCAGCGTGGACCCACGGCCCTCCAGCACCGTGCACTTTTACAAGAGATGGGAATAAGCCGGGGTACAAAAAGCCCCGGTAGTTATTCCAGAAAATTGCTTGGGATCCCTCAAGAATCCTGGAATTTTATCAGTGGAGGGGTCCTTGTAGATTTTTTTCCTGTCTTTTAAGCCAGGCTGACCCATTCAAATACCCACCCCACCCCCCACCCCCCACCCCCGTTAGCCATCCCTAAAATGTGTCCCTCCAGTGGTGGCTAGTGTCTGAGATAGGCCTTCGAGTCCTATTTCCTTCTCCCCATTGGCACTTGACTTGACTTAGGCTCATCTCCCCCTTGCACACAGTAGTGACCATAATGAGCATGGCTGTCTATATTAACTTAATCCTCACAACAATCCTATGAGGTGGGTCCTATCCCCATTTTCCAGACGAGAAAACTGAGGCTCATAGCAGTTGAGTGCCTTGGTAAGGTCACACAGCTAGTAAGCAAGGCATATGGATCTGAGCCCCAAAACTCACACTGTCGCTGACTCAGACTACTTTCCAAACCCGTGAGTCCTTACCCTGACTTGGATCCTCGCCCCCATTCCACTTGCCTGCCAGCAGGTGCACAAAGCTTCCTAAATACATGGGCTACCTGTCCTGCCTCCACCCCAGCGTCTCCCACTGTCCAGAGTGAGGGTCTCTGGCTCCGGGTCCTGGCTCTCAAGAATCTAGCTCTCTTCCAGACCCTCAGCCTGTTCTCCTCCCTCAGGAGGCAAAGGGTGGGGTCCTGACCAAGACCCTCTGGTCCAGTGCCCTGCTCTTGGCCATTTGCTCCAACATCTCAGGTTCTTGTTGGGTGGGGGTGTTCGAGGATGCCCATAGTGTTTACGTAAAAACTTCTAGTGACCAGAAGCTCACCATCACCCAACACAACCCATTTGATTCATCTTTGTTTAACAATTAACATGTATCTATTTTTATTAGGAAAATATTCACATGTATACAAAGTAAATAGAATAACATAATGAACCCCATCCAGATTAAATAATATTAACATTTTGATGTTCTTGTTTCCTTTATACCTCCGCTCCCCTCCATCCCTCATTTAAGGATGATAATAATGATGATAATGATGATTTAACGTTGCCTTTTTGTTGTTGTAAAATGTATGCACGTTGAAATGCACCTGTCTTACCTAAATTGCCCTGACGAATGGATACACATGTGTAACCCACGTCTCTATGATATAGAATATGTCTATCTCCACAGGAAGAGTATTGTTGGACATTTTAATGAAGTTATTTCCCTACAACCAACGGAAACCCTAGATCTATTCTCCACAGCAGGAGGGAATCATACTTCTCCAAATGGTATCCCTTCAAATATTTGCAGATGGCAGCTGTGGTCCTCCTCACGTCTGCTCTTTTCCATCCTACATACCCCCAGTTCCTCTCGCCATGTCTTCTTTTTCTTTGGAGGACGGGGGCCTGGCTGCTAACATTGCTAAACGGAGACTTGATCTCCTCCTTGCCAAATCTCTCCCTGGCCCATTCAACCAGGAGCCATGTTGGTAGGCAGAGGTTTGCTGTGGGAGGTCCGGCCCACCTGCTAAATTTTCTACTTGGAAGACACCTGGCTCATGAGATGGGGCCATACAGGTGTGCTAACTCGATGCAGCCTTGGAACAGCTAAGTTGTGTGCAAATTTATCTTCCCTTATGGAACAAATTGCAGCATTTCTTTTGGTCTTTCTCTTTTCATCATTCATTCAATGAACTTCTACTGAGTACCTACGAGAAGCTAGGCTCTGCATAGCGCACGGGGAGAAATAAGAAAGACACAGTCCCACAGTTTGGGGGTGGAGCAGAGATAGACAAATAAATGGATGCTTTTATGTTGGCATTTATTCGGCATGTGTTGGTTTCCTGCTAAGTCCCTGGGACTAGGGCAGTCACAGGGAATATGGTGGCATGAGGGACGCTCACCCTTGCAGGACCGAGGCACTCACCTACCCAGTGACTGGTGTACTGGCAGCAGACAGCTCTCAGGTCCAGAAATACCCGCTCTGGGGACTGTCCTCTAGTGCACAGAGGTACCTTACTCAGGGTTCTGTCCTCTCCCCAGGAGTGGCCCAAAGCCAATGAGGGAGTAACAGCTGGCCCTTTGCCTTGCTTCAAAACAACCCTGGAGGGCCACCCCAGCTCCAGGGCTCCTCATGGGCCGGGGGCTCCTTCCTTTGCTCCCTTATGAGTGTGGTCTGTGCGTGCAGATCCTGAGAACACCTGTTCCCATGATGAACCTCCTGCATGCAAAACTCCGTGTCCTGTCAGCTCCCCAGTGAACCCAGAAAGTGAGCGGAGCCAGACAGCCACAGCTCACAGTCCAGCATGGAGAGACAAGCATCAGCCAAACGTTTACACAAATGCACAAGTAATCAGGGCTTGAAGGGAAAGTACAGACTACATGAAGAGGGTCCTTTCCTCAGACCCGACCCTAGTTTGGAAAAGCCAACGGAAGTCTAGAGTTCAAGTAGGAGTTAGCAGACCACCTAGTGTGATGGAAATGGAGGTGACACTGAGGGCAGTCCAAGTCCTGAGGGGGACACCTAACCCATTCTGAAGAGGAGGGTGGGCAGTCAGGAAGGGCTTTCAGGAGGAGGTGGTGCCAGGCTGAGACACAGAGAATGAGTAAGAGTTATCTGGGTAAAAGGGGGGTTCCTAAGCAGAACAGTCAGCATGTCTGCCAGCAGAGGCATGAAGTTACTTGAGGAAGGATGTAGTTGGGCAGAGATGCTCAGGGGGTACAAGAGGGGAGGCTAGAAGCAGCTGCATGGGGGCCCAGGGCATCGGCATCCTTGTATCAGCCCAATCAAGGGGTTTGCAGCCGTGAAACAGTTTAAGTAGGGCATCTGCTTTCAAGCAAGATCCCATGGCCACTATGTGGGAGATGAATGAGGGGAAAGTAGTCGGGGGCAGGAGGACCACCCCTGGGAGGAGGCTGGAGGCTGGGGCAGGTAACAGGAAGACATGAGTAGCATCACCCTGACACTCGGCTAATGCTAGGGGTTGAGTGGAAGAAATTAGTTGGAGGGATGTTCTCGAGGTAGGACCTGCAATACTTAAACCTGCAGAAAACTGCTAACCTGCCCCTCGTTTCTCCGGTTTCGGGAAACAGGGTTGTGGAACTTCAGCTAGACTTTGGGGATTCAGCCAAGACACCACCGGGACACCCTACAGAGCCACAAGGCATCCCTCCGCCGTGCCCAGCAAGCAACTGGCATTCACCAGGTTTCATGCACCGGCTTGTAATTAGTCTTGTTTATATTCCTGCACGTTGGAACATGCTCAGGTGCAGATCTTAGGTTTTGCTCCATTGCTGAGAAATAGGAGCATGTATTTTTGGTGTCTGTTACATAGTGGGATGCACGGAGGATTCTTCATCTCATAGATGGGGAGACCCTGCTCTGCTTCTGACTCCCTGCAGGACCTTGGGTGCGTGGTTTTAGCTTCTTGTGGATTCTGTTGCTTCTTCCCTAACAACGATAGTAATAAAAGCAGAGTTGCCAGGAGGTTTGAATGGGAACATGACATAAACCCATGAAGGTAGCAGGAATTCAGTCTTAATTATCCCTCTAGGGGAGATCTGCAGCTATTATCAGGAACCTCCCAAAGGACTCACCAAACAAATGCTCACCCCCCTCCCCAAACCCCAGGAGAACAGTTGACAGAAATGAAGACACAGCAAAGCCTAAGGAACCAACCTTTCATCCTGCCAACAGCTCTTGAGAATTCACTCTGGGTCAGCACACCCGTCATGTCATTGGGTGTCCATGGCATCTCTGTGAAGCCGGTGTGGCCCGTCCACTTGATATGTGGGAAAGCAGAGCCATGGAACTAGAAGCTGGAAGTGCCTGGAGTTTATTGCCTGAGAGGAATTTTTATTCCCATTCTTCAGATGAGGAATCAGAGGGTCAGAGTAAATAAGTAACTGGCCCAAAGTCACATGTCTCAGGACTGGCAGAACGGAGCTCCACCTGTGGATCTGCCCCAGTAAACAGCCTGTATGTGATCTTTCACTACTCCTGCAGGCAACTCACTGATCCATGAGGCCTCTAAAGTAACTCTCCTTCTCTAAGCCTCGGTTTCTTCATCTGAAAATGGAACAACGGTGTCTATTTTGCAAGCTTAGTTTTTTTAGATCCAAAATGTTTATTATCATAATGAAATAAAGTAATAATGTAATAATGAAAAACATGAAAAACCAAGATAATCTACTGAAAAACCATTAGAAACGATCAGAATTTAGTAAATCAGAATCTAGTAGATACACAAAAAAACTATTTCTTACATATCTACGAAGCCAATTAGAAAACATGGGGAAATGATGCTAGTCATAAAATTGATATAAATTAGCAACTATGTTATAATGAATCTAGCAATAAGTATAATAATTATTCCCACTTATTGAATAGTTTTTACTATGTCAGGCACTATGATAAGTGCTTTTATATATATTATCTTCATACTATATATAGTATTGATATTGAATATTTATACTCAATATTCTCCTGGAAGGTAGCTACTATTATTTTTTTTATTATGTTATGTTAATCACCATACATTACCTCATTAGTTTTCGATGTAGTGTTCCATGATTCATTGCTTTATTTTGCAAGTTTATTGTGAGAACCCGTTGTCATGCCACTTTCATCATTGTTTCCACTCCTGTCTTCACCTGCCTCTGTCTCAAGCAGGGCCCCAACTAGGGTGAGGCAAGCAAGGCATCCAGGATGCAAATTTCAGGAGGTGCTCACTCTCAGGTGAATGTGGTGTGAGTGCAGCCCCGGGAAGTGAGGGCCTCCTTGGGTTCCGTGCCCTAGACACCTCATCTGCCCCATCCTCGTGCAGGCCGTGATTTGAAGGTGAGGAGGGGGGGGTGGGGCTGGAGGAGAACAGGGAAGGCAGGTTGCAGGGCATGCTGATGTCCAAGCTGTAGCAAAAAGAAGGCCCTGGTGAAAATACACACAGAGCAACGGGGATGATAGGCTGAAATGAATACTCTGTGGTGGGTCTTATTCCTCAAGAGCTGCATTGTAGACATTGATCAGTAGTGGTCTTACAGCTGCTATACCTCCTGGATGATCTGAAGCTGTTTTATCCCCATTTCTTCCCAGATAGCTCATAAACTACCCGGGGTAGTGGCCATGTCTTATCTTTGTATTCCCGAAACCTAGCAGCGTATTCAGCTTGGAAGAGTTGCTCATTGGATGGCCAATGAACTAAAGAATGTTTTGTCTTCCATTTTGAAAGCCCCTAATCATCTCAGGTCCTTTGGTACTTGGATCATAAGTCAAGGAACTATGATACAATGAAAAACTCCTAGTCCCCTAGGAGTCGAGTCCACCAATCTGCGACATGGGGACCCTAAGAAGCTAGTAAACGCCAGAATTGGGATTTGATTCCAAAGCTTATTCGTGCTCCATTCCACGGCAGGGGCCTAGTCTAAGCCCTTTTGAAGTATGCAAAGTCCTACCTCTGCCTCTGTCACGAGCTAGAGTCCCTTCCACCTCAAGCCCCAAAATTCTGCCCCTCGTATTGCCATCCCGTACCTGCCTGAAACTTCCCCCACATTCAGGAATCGCTGCTTGTTACAGAAACACTGGCACCACTGGGAGAACTTCTGTTCTCCTGGCACAAGGATGGCAAACAGGATTCATCTAATAGACCCATAGTGGCAGCCAGAATTGTTGGACTGAAAGAACAACAGGCCCGGAGAGAAAGAGTGCTGTGATCAATCAGTTATGTCTGCTAGGGACCTACAAAGGAGACTGGCATCGTGCGTGCTGTGTATCTACCAGCCAGGCCTTAATTCCACGTGTCAGGAAAGCGATCTGATTAAACGACCAGAAGCCCTCTGCCTTTGTGAATCTATGATGGCTTTGAACATGCTTTGCTACTAAAATTACGTACTATTCAACCTCCAAGACCAGCCCTTGGGAAGACTAGAAGACAATGACATTCTCTGAGCATTTCCTAGAAAAGCTGAAATATGTTTTCAATGAGAAAACATGAAATCAGTAAGAATATAGCAGTATGAGGATTTTAGTGCCATGTGGGCAGTTACTTATTTGACCTTTTTCTTGATCAGCTTTTAGAATCAGCCTGCCTTGGGATTATTTTCAGTCCTGGCATTAATTGGAACATCTGATTTTCCTCTGCAAACATCATAAACCATCATTTGGTTTTTACTGATGCATCGTTTTCCATGCAGCCCTGTAGAATAATGTGAAATTAACCAGGAACACAACAGAACACATTTCTGGTTTCCTCCTTTCCCCTCCTCATCCCACATCTGCCAAAAAAAAAAAAAAAGCAATTCCCAGCAGGTGTGCAATGAGGCAGGTGCAAGAAGTGACTCATGTGTTATCTCAGGATTGGTCATCCAGGTATAAAACATACTCACAGTGGGAGGTGAAGCCCACCCAAGCCCTGGGAACAGGTGCTAAAAGGGTGAGGGAAAGGTGAAAGTTCAACTGAGCAGAAATATCCAGCAAGGGAGATACAAACTTCTAATACAGAATAGCCATGTAATGTTCCAGAAGAAATCTAATACAGCCTTAGGGAAAACCAAGCAGGTAACATATTCCTGGAAATCCAGCAGGCAGCAGGTAGAAGAGGGCACAGGATTGCAGTCAGAGGATCAGGCAAGCAACTGGAAAAGGAATTTGTAACAGGGACCATGGCCCCAGGTACAGCCTCTGCCAGGTAATTCCATCATCTCGTGCGTAATGAGAACATAGACTCAGAGGTGCCCTGCTCCCCAGAACATCCACATGTGGCAGGATGCAGGGTTGCATCCCAGTGTGTGTGGGCTGCTGTGCCTTGAACACATGCTGCCCTCAGTCTGCCTGGCCTGGGCACCGGGACAGACTGGGACAGCAGGAACCGCGTCAGTAGGGTTAGAAAACAGAGAGTGAGGGCAGCAGAAAAAAAAAAAAAAATGGTAGCAGGACTGTGGACGTTTGCAGCCATACTTTCTCCTTTACCTTTTCCAGGCTTCTTCCTCCTTAAAGTCAGAGAACTCCTCCTGGGTCCTGCTCCCCACATCTGGCGACAGCCAAGGGGATCCTCTTTGCAATCAGCCTTGGCTTCCCAGAAATGTGTTCTTTCGATTTATCCACTTGCCTTGGCCCTGTGACCCTACGTTTGTCTTGGCAACTTGTTGGCAATGGGCGGATCAGAGAGCCAGGCTGGGGGGAGGGCGCTCTGAGACTGACACAGGTGACCTTGGAGAGAACCAGGTGCCAACGCCTCTCGGCCACAGCATCTCTGTCTTAATAATTATCTACTATCTGACAGCTAAGCTCCTTTATTCGTTGTGCACAGTGTCTAGCACAGTAGGTGTTCAACTCGGGATAATCTGACTCCAAAGTCTGTGTTCTTCCACAAATCCTGCCCACATTTGGGTAGAGCCCATGGTTGTCTAGGGTATTTGGTTCCAAGAGAGAGAGCTAGAGTGATGGGCAGGTAGGCAGGGCTCAGCAGGCAGCCAGAAGCCTGGACTGGCACCACTGGTCTTCCTGATAATATCAGCATGGCCCTTCTCAGACCAGGACCCAGTCTAAGGGGTCTACCTCAACCTGCTAAAAACCCTGGTGTCACCCTCACCGTGCCTAGAGAGAATTCTGGAGCCCCCTCCATCACTGCCCTCCAGGCAGCTTTCCTTCTATGCATTTCCACGGCATCTGGCACCTGCGAGGCCGTTCCTAAAGGGGTGACTCATTTCTGTATCTCCGACACCTGAGGCGGTGCCTAGAACACAAGAGGTGGTCTGCAGATGTTCACTACGTGAGTGGATGTGCTGTGCCCTGGGCCCCAGACGGAACAACATCCCAGATTCCATTGCCACAGCAAAATGACTCTGCCCCTCAACTGCTCTAGCCGGACTTAGGCATGATGCAACCCACAAACAGAAACATTCCCTGACTGGGCTGAGGGTTTCCCCCCCACCCCGCCACGGAGCACTTTCAGACCCATTATAGCCCTTTTGATCTTTACAATTCTCCTGAAAGATACTCTTGCCAGCACTTCCAAGATGAAGGATCCAGAGCCAACGAGATGAAATAACCCCCAAATCGGTGCAGAGCCAGCACTGGAAACTGGGGCTGCCTGGTCCCTAATTCCATGCTTGACTTTCCTCTTTCACCCAGACATCTCCCATAAGTGCCTAACTATGTGCTGGGCCTGGAGCCAGGCACTGGGGATCCAGAGATGAAAATGCCAAAACCCCTCCGGCCGGCAGGAGACAAATCGTGGGACCTTAGCAGAGAGAGCAACCTGTCGCTGAATCCCAGTTGAAACTTCCATCTGGCCAGCGTCCAGCCCCCCAACAGCCAAGCCGCAGGTCCAGCTCGAAAGGCCTCTGGTTTCCCCCATCCCACTTCGCAACCTCAAGTCAAGCCCAATAGGGGATTCCCACATGAGCTGTCAGGAGGGATTCATCAGCAGAGGTCTGGCATTTCCAACAACTCTCCAGGTGAGCAGCCAGAGTGCCGTCAAGTCGTCCTCTGTCTCCATGAGTCATCCACCAAGAGCACATTTGCTCACAAAATGTTTGAATCGGAGGAGAACATTCAGAATCACCTATTCCTCCCCTTTGTGCTGTTTTTCCAGCTGACAGATTTGCAGCTGCGTGATGCTCTTTCCTTCTGCACGGCGCGCACACATCGCCTCCTGCACGGTCTAAAGCTCTCTGGACAGTTGCCCGGTGGACAAGACCCCAGCTGCACTCAGGCTCGGAGGGAGAAGGCAGGAGGGCCTCTCAGTGAGACAGGCACAGGAAATGTCACCTCCCAGCAGATGGGTGCAGGGGCAATGACCCGTCTCATACATTCTAATAATGCCAAACGTACTTCTAACAACCCATGCACACAAAAGGGAATGTCAAGTGAACCACTCTTTAGCCGTAGGATCTTGAATGAGATATTTAGCCTCCCAGAGCCTCAGTTTTCTCATGTGCACACCGGGCGGAGTAACGCCGACCTCAGGGGGCTTTGTGAGCTTGAAAGGATAGAAGGGGTATGGAGCAGTCAAAACAGCACTTGACTCGTGGTCAACGCTCAGTGACTGTTCCTTCTTCCCTTCTCCCCAGAAAGTCCCCTCTAAGGAGAATGATCTTAATGATGTCGCAAAAGAGATGATGGCCTCCCGGTTGGGAAGGGGTGACAAGTGGTTGCAAAAGGACCGTGTTCCCCTGGCTCCTTCATTTCCAGCCATAGCCCCGACCACATGGAGTATGCATTGCAAGTGCCTTTAATCTCTTTGTAGGGAAAACACACAGTCGTGGGCAACAGTTCTTGGAAGGAGAGAACTAGTCAGAAATTCCTGTTGCAGGAACGGATGAACAAGCAAGCAGAGATTTTAATAAGATACAGTCCTTGCCTTCAAAGAGCTGACCGTCTCTGGCAGCCTTCCTCTGCATCCCTCCCCCTGCTGTGTTTCATCTTCCAAACACACTAACTGCAACTTCAGGAAACAAAAAGTCGGATTCATTTTGTTTCCTGGAAACCTGGTAACCCATTTAACAGACATTCTCACTTCCCAATGGTATGAAATGTGTTTTAGGAGTTTGAAAGAGACAAGCCAAACAAATAAGACTACACAGTTGGCTTTAATACATGTTCTTTTGAAAACAGCCTAATGAGAAATTCAGTGACTCGCTGAGAGGAAAGCTCAGTCAACTCCGTGGGGGGCAGGTGTGGGGAGGGAAAGGGTGAATTTTGGAGCCGTACAATTTCATTTCCTTCAAGTGTAATAAGCAAGAAGAAACAAGAAACCCACTGCCTAGGAGAAGCCCTAAAGGTCAGGATTAATGAAGGGACTGGAAGGTCCGAAGCTCACAGGCTTAGTTGTGTGCTGGTGAGCGGATGTTTCAACAACCCTTAAGGGGACTTATACATAATTTATTTTCTTAAGTAGATACATGGTATAGAAATGTTGTTTGCACTATTAATTGAGCCAGAAAACTGTGGCTTCATGAGTATCAGCCATTCCTAACCCTTCCCAGCAAGGGCTCCACTTTGCATTTCCCAGACTCTGTAAGGCAGGGGACCCCAGCAGATCACGCCGAGCCTGGATGCTAGCACGCGGGCCAGCAGTGACTGCCAATCTTTCTCATATTCCTGGACGTGATGCCCTGAGAAGGGGGTCCTGGCCATTATCTCCAGCCCCTGGCACGTGCAAGCAGAAGGCTTTAGAGGAAGAGCACAGACCCAAGCCATCAAGCCCAGGTCAGATTTTGGCTCTGTCCCCAAACTAGCTGTGTGACCTGGAGCAGGTCACTTCACCTCTGTGGACTTTAGACTCCCTTATGAAAAAGAGAAGTTTAGATGAGAAGGTGCCTGCCTTTTCCAGGATGCCTCTGCCTCTGAGATATACCTCCCCTACTACCAGGCGGGGGAGCCCTGCGTCAGCAAGCTGCGGTCTCACCGGTTGGCCCGGAGCGGAACAGTTTGGGAGAGAGGTATGGGTTGGAGCTGTAACTGTGAGGGACCGGGGGCAAAGAGCACAGGCTTTGGAACTAGGCAGAGATGGATTTTGCCCTGAGTTCTCCACTAACCAGCTCTGTGACCTGGCTCAGCCCCTCTGGGCCTTGATTTTCTTATCTGTAAAAATGGGGGTGATACTGTACAGATCTGTACTTCTGAAACAAATAATGCGACATACGTTAAGAAAAAAGAAAAAGAAGAAGATAGCAGGAGGGAGTAAGTCAGAGGGGGAGACGAACCATAGAGACGATGGACCCTGAGAAACAAACTGAGGGTTCTAGAGGGGAGGAGGGAGGGGGGATGGGTCAGCCTGGTGATGGGTATTAAAGAGGGCACGTTCTGCGTGGAGCACTGGGTGTTAGGCACAAACGATGAATCATGGAACACTACATCAAAAACTAATGATGTAATGTATGGTGATTAACATAACACTAAAAAATTTTTTAAAAATGGGGGTGATAATACCAACCTCATGGGGCTGTTGCAAATATTAGCAATGGCAGCTCTAAAGTGAATGGCACTCCGGGAGGGTAGCAAACTCTAAGAGTTACAGGAAAGCAGTGAGACCTTCTCCCCATCCCCCCATCCCCACATCCATGTTCCTTTAGTTTAGAATGTGTCAACTTCAGATTGGCGGGATCTTTCCACTTTACCAATAACTGGTTACAATTCAGTTGGAATTCACATGTAGATTTTCAAAGTGGGTGGTATGCATGGAAGCATCTCCCTCTCCTCCAGAACTCCATGGTGCCAGTCATCTCAAGGGCTGCCCAGGGCTTCAGCAACAGGCTTAGCATTATTAAGGAGTAAGCGATCAGTGGCACACGGTGGTCTTCATCTCCTCTAACTACTTCAAGATGAGCTCGGTATTGTAAGGACACAAGCAGAGAGGACAGGAACCCTCAACTTCCCATTCAATTCGTCTCGGCCTCCCTACCCATAACCCAAATGACTAATCTCTCTTCCACTGAAAAGGAGAAACTTAGCAAACCCCCCCCCCCCGCCTTGCATGGATTCATAACTAGTTAAGATGTCTATTATGTAATCCTCCAAACCAACCCACTTATATCCTCTCATTTAAGCTGTCCAACCACACGGCAAGATTACCTTGCTGGGTTTGTCAATGAGGCAATGCCCTGGGGACAGAAAACACCATGTTCGGGGCCGTGGATTTGACAAGTGATAGGGAACTGCCCCAAACTCCCAGGCTTCCTTCCTTGTGACTTCCCTGGTGAAAAAGTCTCACCCACAAGTCCCAGCTCTACTACTTACCTCTTCAGCAGCCTCAGTCTCTTCAACCGTAAAATAGGAAAGTGATCACAAGACGCCTCCACATCCAGGAGCTGGACCATGATTAGGGAAGAGACAACACCTATGGGAATGCCAAGCTGGGCCCTGCAGAGAGTAGAAGCTCAGGAATTGTTAGTTTCCTCCCCTTTGTGGGGCCACTGAGAAGGTTGCCACCGCCATCCGCAGGCGGTCTAAGCTACAATGCACCATGCAAATGTTAGCAATGAAGGTTAATTGCACGGGGCTCATTTTTATCTCAGGATTCCCCCTGCCCGCCCCCCCCTCGCTCCTGGAGATCCAGGTTTGAAATGTGCACCTCTACCTCTTACAAACCAAGCGACTGAGTGCAATTCTAGACTCTTAGCAACCCAGCCGATCCAGCCCTGCCGTCCGCCATGGGGCTGTCAGCCCTTAAAGGGAGAGCAGAGCGATGCCTGGGAGAATGGCAGGTCTGAAGAAGCAGTGAGCTGGGCCTGACAGTCTGGACTTAAATAAATTGTATTTCCTGGCTGGGGACAATAAGACAGACAGTTGAAGCTTGTGTTACACTAACACATCATTATGGCCCCGAAATGGGGAAGGAGAGCTGCATCTTGTTCCAAGTTTGTAGCAAACCTGTGCCGTGTGTAAATAGCCCTCAGGCCTTTGATGTTGAGCAGAGAGGAAAATAATCCTCTCGGAAACACCAGGCAGGAGCCTCGGGCTCCAAAGCACAGTCAGGGAGGCTTATTTCCTCTAATACCTTCATGCAGAAGCCAGCAAAAAAAGCTTAGGTAGAATGAAGTGGGAAGCTGAGAAGGGCCTCAGCAGACAAAGGACGGGGAGGGAGGGTGGGACAAGTGTCAGGCCCAGCTCCTGCCAGAACCAGCAAGGTTGGCCAGCACCGAAGGGCGCCTCCCAGAGGCGGGCAAGGGGATATAGGTTGGCAGCACCTTGGGAGTCCCTTCCTTCATTCAACAAGACAGGCACAGTCCCTACCCTCTCGGGGCTTACAGTCTAGCGAAGACATGTCCAACAAATAACCACATGGATAACCAGCTAGTTACATGCTTAGATATGCACTATAAAGGGAAAAAATGGGAGGTGTGAGGTTGTAAGACAGGACATCCCAATTGAAACAGAGGCTGGGAGCAGGGGCTGGGGGAGAGATTGATACCATGGGCCCCTGCAGGAGCCACCACCTGGGCCCAGGATGAATAGCAGGCCTGGTGATGGGGCAGCCAAGGATGGGGAGTGAGTCTCATCACTGCCACCACAAAGATTTGTCTGCTCCCTCCCCTACAGGGGAGACTTGGATGCATGAGCCTTCGGTGGTGCCGGCCCAGTGTCAATGACCAGCTGAAGGGAGCAAGTCCCAAGAGCTTCCATCTCCTGTTGTAAGTGGGGAAGCTGAGAGGCTGCTATAAAGGAAGTTCAGACTAAACAGGTCCTCACTGCGCAGCCTCAGGCAAGTTGTCTCCTCCCTCCCAGGTCTTTGTTTCCTGCCCCGTGAAGTAAGGCGGGTTGGTGAGATGGTCTACAAGACCCTTCGGAGTTTCCACACCTTGTCATCCCCTTCCGAAGCTCTCGGAGGGTTGATGCCTGCTCTCTACCCCACCCACCCAGCATGTCTGGGATCACAGACACTGGGCTGGGACCACCGTTGACCCGGGAGGTAGAGGTCACAGTCTAACCCCAGCCCACTATTCTGGAGTTCAAATGTGTGTGTGTGTGTGTGTGTGTGTTTGGGGGGGGGGGTTGGGGAGTTGGAATTTGCAGTAATCTGGTGCAAAGCTGAAATGTCCTTTTACTTACGAATCTCCTCATATACATAGGCAATTCATATTATAATCAATTTTGGAGGCAGCAAGCCTATTTAGTGGATCTACAAAGAAAAATTCTATTAGAACACCCAGAAGTCACTCCAGATGTGTTCAATCCCTTGCCAAGGATGTGCTAACTATAAGATTCTCTCATCTGTTCATTACGGTGGTCCCAGAGAACGTCTCTCTGGGGAACAAATTCGCTAGCCAAGTCCAGTTGCTATATACAATGGTGATGATAAAGCTCAGGGTTTTTTTGAAAAATGCTGTTCCAACTGTCCTCCGCCACCATGAAGCTGAGGGAGGAGGGCTTGGCTGTCCCGAAACAGTGAGGCTGGTCAGGGACTGACATTTTATACAGTGAAGAAAACGTGGACTCTGATGTTTTGCTGGTGCTTCGCACGGGTCCTGTAGGCAGGTAGTAGGCCTTGTACTTCTTTGCAATCCCCATAATCCTTGCACAAAGGAGGAGCACATGCCTATGACTATTGATGGGCTGATGGAAAAAGCAAGACACAGAGAAACAGTATAGGGCTCAGAAAGGTCCCAATGACAAAGACGCAGGAGAGCACAACCAGAAAGAGCGTAGGTATTAGACATTCATGGATTTCGTATCTCAACATCTCTACTTAGTAGCTGTGTGACCTTAGGCAAGTCACTTAGCATCTCTGGGCCTTGGTTTCCTCCTCTGCACCATAGGAGCAGCCAAACCCAGAGCAGTCATGGTTGCAAGAGTTAAAGGACGTAACATAGATGAGTGTCTAGCAGAGCGTCGGGCACATTGTAGAAGCTTCTCTTCCTTCCTTCCATCTGGCCCTCAAGGTCTGCATGAGAAAGGCAGCCTCCAGCACTTGCCCCTGCTATTTATCTGCCCCCACACTGAAGGATGGGAGGTGAAAGAGCCCCCCTGTGGCCTCCATGCTGCAGGCAGGGACAGCTCAGTGGAGCATGGCCAAGGAGGGGTCTGGTCCCAAACCTCAGTGGCTGCAGGAACCCAGTACAGTTGGCCTGGCTCTCTTCCGGCCAATTTTGCCAGATATAATTTGGCTTCGGCTCGAGCTTCCAAAGCTGTTATGTAAGCATAATAACCCATAGCATTTGTAGAAAGCTTTTATAGTTTTCAAAGCACGTGTGCACATATTGCCTCAGCTGATCTTCTCAGTAACCTTGAGAAGTAGCTAAGGAAAGGGTGAGAACTCCCATTTTATAGATGGAGAAGTTGAGGCTTGGAGGGCTTATTTGGTTCATGATTAAGGAGTGGCAACATCAAACTTGGACAAAGATCTCTGCATTCCTTGCCCTGGGCTCTTCCCACACCATCACACCATCACACCATCACACCACATCGTTGTAATCATGTAATCATCAAGCAAAAGTGGCCCCAATACCTACTGGGTGCCAGGCAATGTAGTAAGCCCTTGGAATCAGAAGTGAACAGCAAAGTCAAGTTCAGGAGAGAGGTAGGACCAACTCTTTGGGGGCCATGTGATAGCTGCCGTGGTGAAGGAGCAAGGGGAACAGGAAGAGGGGGACATAGCCCAACTTGGTCCAGGGACTCAGGAGCCCCTGGAGGAGACACACCAGTCCAGTCTTGAACAACAGCTAGAGGCTGTCCAGGCAGAAAGAGAAGTGAGAGAAATTACAGGTAACAGAAGCAGCAAATAGAAAGCCAGAAGTATGTGAACCAGCAGGTTGTCTGATCTGACTCCATCCACCCACTCATCACTCACTCATTCATTCATTCATTCAACATATATTTCTGGAGCACCCCCATGTGCCCCCATACTGGTATATGTACCTCAGCAAACAAGCGGATGTAGTCCTTGAATGCATGGAGCTTCCCTTCTAGGGCATTCCCATGGACAGATGGGGAGTGCTAAGATGGAGTGGGCAGAGGGCATCATAGAAGGCTGGGTATGGAGGGCCTAGATATAGCCTATGGGTGCTGGGGATCCCTGACGGATTTTAAGCACAGGATTGGCAAGGTGAGGTTTGCATTTCAGAAAGAGGGAGCCACAGCAAAGTTAGAGGATTTAGAGGATGGGCTGGAGAAGGTGGTCTGGAATGCAGGAGGAGCCCAGCTAAGAAATTGTAGCAGCCCAGACAAGAAATGACTGGGTCCTGAGTTATGGCAGTGCAGTAGAGAAAAGGCAAAATGCATGCAGGATGTAGAGACAGACTTGACAGGCCTTGCTGGCTAATTGGACATGGGAGTGAGGAAGAGGAAGAGTGGACAGCCACTCTGAGGGTCTGGCTCGAACCTCTTGGCAGGTGGTGATGCTATTCCCTGGAACAGGAGTGCAGGAGAACCATCCAGTGGGGCGGGAAGCTGAGGAAGTTTGTTCCCACTGGGAGTCGCTGCGTGTCAGGGGACTCTGGGTCCCCCTGAAGTCACACTTATCAGGCATTGGGATCAGTGAGTCTGGAGCCCAGGAGAGAGCTTGGGGCTGGAGGTGCAGATTGGCTTACAGATGATGTTCAACATTTGGAAGTGGACAGGACCACCCGGGCTGGGGCGGTGCCCGGAGGGAAAAGACACCAGATCCTATTGCAACAAACCCCAAAGTGTGTCCAGATTTTTCTTTGATGTCAGAATCCCGCTTGGCAAAAGTCAGGCCATTAGCCACAGTGAGGAATCATCGGTCCTCAAGAGGGCTTGACTGGGACAGGCCGTGGGGACTCTGGCCTGATGTCACGCTTCTCGGGTCTCACCAGTCTCTAGTCTGAAGTCACTCATGGGCTTCTCTCCCTCTCCTCTCTCCTTCAGGTGTTTACAAAATATGGAAAATGTTATATGTTTAACTCAGGCGAGGATGGCAAACCTCTGCTCACCACAGTCAAGGGCGGGACAGGCAACGGCCTGGAGATCATGCTGGACATTCAGCAAGATGAGTACCTGCCCATCTGGGGAGAGACAGGTGAGCTGGGCCCAGGGACTGGGGCTGTGGGTGATGGCGGAGGGGTACAGGACTCCGGAAGACTGGTTTGCTTCAGGCGGGCTGTCTTGACCAAGACTATGAAGGACGGCTCTCTATCAGTGGGACGGCAACATGCCAGTGAAGAGTAAGGATGTCCCTCCATGGACTGTGACGCTCTGGGCTTCCTCAGATTTCAGGAGATGGGAGAGGGGCAGATGACAGGAGTATTGGAAAGGGAAGGCAGGTAGGCTGAGGGGGGTGTTGGGAAGGAGGCATGGAGGAAGGTATGATTGGGCAGGCAAGTGGCTTGATTTCAGGAGAAAAGGAAGACGGGGACCAGCCCCTTCCTCTTGCAGACATCTTGACTATCCCAACCCAGTCAGGAGGCCCGGCAGAAAGGAACGCTCTCCTCCCCCTGGAGGAAGGTGGAGGAACTTGCTAGGCTGGAAAGCCAAAGGACATGGACTCAGGGGCCTGGCGCCGGGCCTGCCTGAGCCCCTGGGGGGCCTGTGTGTACAGGCCGCTGAGTTCGTTCATGCACACATTTATTCGTGTATTTATTCAGCAAACTATTCATTAGCCATGTGTATACCGCGTCAGGCTTTGCACCCCAGTAAGGACATCAAGATGAAAAAGACCAGGTCCTTGATCACAGACTAGAGGAGGAGACACACAATCACAGTCCAGTGTGACATGAGTGTACCCACCTGAGGACGAGCGTGGCCTCCGCCTGGTGGGGAGGGGGAAAAGCGTTCAGAGAAAGCATCACAGGGCCCCAGGCATTTGAACAGAGTCTTGGGATTATCCTGGTTTATGCAGGTGGGTCCTCACAAGTGGGGTGCAGAAAGATCAGACAGAGGAGAAAGTGAGGGAAACAGAGATTGGAGTGATACAGCCAGTAAGCCTAGGGATGCTGGCAGCTTCTAGAATTCCCCCAGGTGGAGAAAGCACAGAGGTGCCCAAGAGTGGGACATGGATGCCAAGTAGACCCAAAGCGAGAGTAGTATTGTGTTCAGGGTATAACAGGGGGGAGCAGGGCAGGGTGTCAAGGATAGGCCTGGGGAGGGGCTCCATGGGAGGGGGAAAGGGAGAGAAGGTTCCAGCAAGAAGGAGGCCCTCGGCCCTCAGATTGGAGCTGAGGTGGGTAGAGGCCAAGCAGCCCAGCCCCCACCTCTTACAACCCCCACCCCATGATTCCTGGAGCCGGCCCCCCCAATCCTAAAATCTGGCCCTGACCACGCCCAGATGTTCCAGGCTTCTGAAGGCAGCCAATGCTTCTACCCTGGGGATGACTGACTGCAAACACTGAGCTCCCCCCCCACCACCTTCTCCTACCTGTGTCTCTCACTCAAGCTCCCTGTGGGGAGGGGTGAGCATGCCCACTTCCCTCACTGTGTGGTTGCTCCTCCTGCTCCTACAACGGAGAAGTAAAATGGCCACCACACGTGTCACACCAGCAACGCCTTCCAGCGGTTCACTTCAGGCTCCAGGCCATCGGCTGCTTGCCAAGGAGACGCTTAGTTGGCTCCATCCACTTTTCTAAATTCAGTGCCCGTGCCCTCCGGCAAACAGAGGAAGGTCTGGGTTTATGCTGCACTCTGGCATCCCTGAGAGCTGACCAGCAGAGCTTGGCTTTCCAGAACATCCCTGAGACCAGCCTGTGTCCTGGGACCATGGGCATCTGTAGACAACCCTGAGTCCTAGGAGCTGGGTCTTGGTCTCCCAAAAAAGGCTCTGCCTTGCAGACACCAGAACATATTTGCTTATTGAACCACCTGTGGGAAAGAGGAGAAACCGGCAATAAAAATGGGTCCCAAAGACCTCATACCCACAGCCTGACTACAGGTTAGTTATGTCTTTGCACAGTGATATTGGATTTCCTTCCCTGTTACCTCGATTTGGGAGTGAAAGCAAATGTATATATACACACATGAACACACACACACACTCACAAAATGCCAGGCACCCCATCACACCCATCTTCACACAGCACAGCTCCCTGTGGGGTCTGGCCTTGGGTCTGAGCATGGGCCACTGATAGAATGGGCTCCGACCTCAGGGCCTACCCCCTGGGAATCTGCATTCTGCCTCCTGATGCTCTGGATGGATAGAGCAGGAAAGCTCTGAGACCATCTCTCCCAGCCAATCCCCTTGCTCCTTGGTGGAGGGAGAAGTGAGGTCTGGCATGGCAACCTTCTAGACATCATGCTGGAAAGTCATGACCAAGCCAGGGTTGTACTGACCCAAGCTTCCTGACCACCAGTTAGCCCCAGCAGACCATAATCATGCTCGAGGACCTGCTGTTGGCCTAACACTGTGCAGGGCACAGGGAGGGAGAGGACACCAGACAGAGACCCTGCCTTTCAGGAGCTTATCATCTCAGCAGGCAGCCAAAGTGGTGCAAAGAATCCACAAGAGGACAGCCTCACTCCTGCCGGTAGCTTGAGCTATCCCTTATGATCCACCAGCCCTCCTCACTTAAACTGTGGCCTTTGGGGTTGGGTGGTTGGGGAAGGAAGCTGCATGGAGAAGCAGCGGGTGAGAGCAAGGGCAGGGGCCAGAAGAAACTGGTTGGAGGAGAGACTGGTCAGTGCTGCCCAAGAGGACTTTCTGCAGAAATGGAGAAAATGCGCTCTAGCTGCACTGTCCAATACAGTCGCCTCAACGGAGCATTTGAAATGTGGCGCGTGGGAATGAGGAACTGAGTTTTTAATATCACGTCCTTTTGATTAATTTAAATTGCCACGGTAGGGGAGCTGGTGTCTACCACATTAGAGAGCACAGTTTCCGATTGCTCTGGTCGGTTTCTTGGATGTTTGCCTCTGCAGCCAGCTCCCACGTTCTGCTGGGACCATAATATTCTCCAGTCCTGGCCTTCCCCTCACCAAGGCCGTGAGTGGTAGAAAGGGCTCTTTATCACCACTTACTCAGGAGGCTGAGGTTAGGTGACTTCACCCAGGCCACCCCGCCTGATAGCCTGAATCCTTACACCCAGGCTTCCTCGACTGTACCTTTTTTTCCAGGCTGAGAAGTCACTGAGCAATGAGCACCCCTTGGACACTGCAGTCACCTCAAAACCTCTTGTTTCCTGGGCTGGTGAGGAGTGAGCTCTATGTGGGTAGGAGTGAGATATACACACTGCTGAAGGATGAGGGGTGGACTCTGACAGGTGAGGGTTGCTTGTCCCTGAGGCCACCTGAGGAAACATGGCCACATCTTACTGCTTGGTCTTTTCTCCAAAGGACTGTGGGCACCATCAGGCCTAGTCCTGCCATGGTCCTCAAGAGGGAGGCTGCCTTCTGGATCTTCAAGCCCTGTGGCCCCACAGATGCCATCCTGCTTCCTTGGCATTCCCATCTCCTCTCAATTCCCAAGTGTTCGTTGGAGATACCTGGGTGATGATGGAGAAGAGAGGAATTGAAATATGGTGGTTGAGGGAGTAGCCACAGACAGCTTGATGGCAGGCAGTGTAATAGGGACAGGAAAGTTCCATTATAGAGTCAGACCCAAGATGAAATCCCCAGCTCTTCCTTTACTAGCTATGTGACTGAGGACACGTGAATGGGCCTCCATGTCCTCGCGTGTAATAGAGGTCAACTACACAAATAAACCCATCAGTTTTCAGGATGGCTGAAGGAAGCACACGAGAGCTCTCTGCAAACTGTAGACAGTGGAAGGGTGATAATGACAACCATGGGGGGATTGTCAAACTGTTCCAGAGCCAGAGCTTATGCTAAACATTCCAACCCTGTAAAAGAGGTCTTGGAGGAACTCAACATCCGGAAATCTCATTCTGCTCAAAGCAGAGCCTCTGATACACTCTGGCCTTGCCTCATGGACAGCTTCATTGCTCAGGAATTTAAAGGATCAGTGAGGGAACCCCTCCTCTGGGTGTAATGCTGGTGGACAGGAAGGAACTCTGATGCCTGGATGAATTTGAAAAAGGTACCCCCTTTGAGTGGACCCCCAGCTTAGCGAAGAGAGATGACTATGAAAATTATCAAGTGTCCTTTCCTCCAGGCTGACAATGCCCCACACCAGGGTGCCCTCTTGGCCAAACATCCTTATGCAGGGCACCCCGGAACTATGCCATTTTAAAGAAAGCAGGCTCCGTCCCATATGGACCTTGACAGTATGGACCCTATGGAATGAGGATTGGGGATATTACATGTTACAGGAATAGCAAGGATCTGGGAACCCTGCTTAGGCAAAGTGAAACACATTTATTTATTGCAGGGATTCTTGAATACGCTACATCATGAATATCTGAGTAGGAATATTGCATGCAGCATTTATTTCCCAAATGCCTTTGACCATGGAAACCTTTCTCACGGAGGAGCTCACAAAATAGAATGAGGACAGAAAAACTGTCCTAGACCGTAGAAGTGCAGATTTCATGGCCAGCTTTTTCTAAAGGAAATTAAATTGAAGGCAGGTGGGAGGTTGTTAAAAATGAAACTCTGTGTAGATGCCTCTGAGTAACTTCAAAAGATAAAAGAAATAGGCAGTGGGTTATCTAGGTTGCACATGAGAGAAACCAAATTCAAACAAGCTTAGGCACAAAAGGAATTGTATTGCCCCCAGAATCCAAGGTAAGCTTCAACAACCAAACAGTGGGCGAGCGAGGATGCAGCGTCGGAAACAACTGGAACCAAGGGCTTGGGCCCCCTCCAGTCTCTGCTGCTCTCACCTCTCCTCTTTCTGAGTCGCTTTATTCTCTCTCACTACAGACAGGTCTTTTCCACACATATATATTTTTTCACACATGGCTGCAGATATTCTTCGATTTTACACATCCTATCAGCAGCAAGAGACTGTTCTGAGTCTCTCCTGGGTCTCCTATTAAAAAAAAAAAAAAAAACAGGGAAGGAAATCATTGGCCCGTTGGTCAGTTGGGTGCCCACGCCTGGACCAATCAGCAGTGACCAGGGGAGTGAGGTCACTGAAGGACCCAAGAGCCCTGAGGAAGCTGGGTGGATTGCAGCTGGGGAAGGAGTTCCCAAGAGATAGTCCCATGAAGGGGCCATGCTGGGGGAGGTAGGGCTGGGGGTAAGGGTTGGAGATGGGTCACCTCTGAGGAAACCGGAATTGGTGGACGGGGAGCTCTCAAATGACCTCAGATTCTAGACAGATAGGCTCGAAAGTTGGAAAGACCACAGATAAGCCTCCTCCCTTTCTCATCTCCTTTTATCTTTCATTCACCCCATGCAAAACACACTTTTTATTGAATATAATCTGCCTCAATTTCCCCAAATCCTAGTATTTAGAGAAATGAACCTGAGGGGCGCCTGGGTGGCTCGGTCGGTTAAGCGTCCAACTCTTGATTTCGGCTCAAGTCATGATCTCAGGATCTTGAGGTGGAGTCCTGCGTTGGGCTCCGTGCTCAGTGGGGAGTCTGCTTGAGATTCTCCCTCTCCCTCTACCCCTGCCCCCTGCTCATGCTCTCTCTCTCTCTCTCAAATAAATATTTTTAAAAAGAAAGCAAAATGAACCCAATATTATATCTTTGAGCAAAGGAATTATGTTGATGGTCTATGCTCTAATGGAGGCAAATATCTGACACCTTATTTTCCACTGCCAGCCTCATCACCTCCTACTTTGTCCCCTGGTTCACTTGGCTCTGGCCACACTGGCTTCCCTGGGATGCCTTGAACATAACACTCCAGGAACACTCTTATTTGAGGGCCTCTGCATTCTCCACGCACTCCGCCTAGAATTCTCTCTGCTCAGACCCACATGGCCAACTGCTTCACTTCCACCCAGTCTTTGCTCAGATGTCACCCTCTCACAGGGGGTTACCCCGACGACTCACCCTGCTCCTCACCCCTCATTCTCTCCCCTGCTTCTCCTTTTCTCCATGATATGTATCACCTTCAAATACACCGTGGGATTTACTTATTTATTTTTTTTTCTTGTCATTCTCCTTCTGCTAAAACATATGCTCCAAGAGGGCAGGGATCTTGGACTATCTGGCTCACTGATGCCCACCAGGGCAGTAAATATGTGTTAATACATTTGTTGAGAGAAGGGGGGAATACTGTAACTGTGCACACTGATGGGACCAGGGCAGGAGAGAAACTGGCATTCCTGAGTGGCTGCTATGTGCCCTGAACATTCCAGCCCATGAACCCTTTCAGTCATCCTCCTAACAAGGTGTTGCAATCCCCACTGTAAGATAAAGAAACTGGGGCTCAGAGGGGTTGAGTAAGCTTCACAAGAACACACATCTCATTAAGTAGCCGAACCAAGCTAAAAACCCACGTATGAACCCAAAAGCAGTTCTCCTTTCACTACGTGCCTTTTAATGTTCAAGATGTGATTGTAAAAGCACTGCCATGAATATAGCTCAGGAAAAAAAAAAAGGAAAAAAGAAACGGTCCAGGTGACATCTCTGGAGAGAGAATGGCAGATAATGATAGGTCTGAAAACTTTTCCTTTTCTATTTTTCCCTCTTTTTTTCCTCAATAGCAGAATCCTTGTATTGAACAAAGGCTTTAGCACAGCCCCTGTATATAGAACAGATAAAGGTAGAGCTGCTCTGGTTCACCTAGAGATGGGGACCTCAGTGTGATTGCCCCATGCTCACTACGGCCAACCCTGAGGAACCCTAGGGCTCCAGGGAACCCAGTTTGAAAAGCACTGGATGGACGCCTGTTATTCCCAGGACAAAAATGGTGTCCGTTGGTTCTATGGCTGTGTACATCCCAGAGACCACCTCCAAACATCTCTTTCCCTTCTCAGGGGATGGTGAAAGGAGCTCATGATGTGTCTGCTGAGCTCCGGAGCCCTGGGGAAGTTGGCAATCTAGACTTCTGGTTGAACGCTGGAGACTACCTCCACACACCCCACCTAAATGGCCATCGTGGATTTTTTTTTTTTTAAGTATAAACACACAATGACAGAGAGGATGGGGAAGAAGGCCAACAGTCAATGCCAGCAAGTTTTTGGAAGATGGAAGACAGATGGTAATTGACTCGGCTTGTGGCAGACAAAGCGGAGGGATAAGGGTCTGCACTGAAAAGCTGACTAAAGCCACGCAGTTCTCACCACTGAACCCCCAGAAAGGGTCAGGAATCAGAGGCATCAGACACTGCTGAAGGGATAAGAGGTAGGGAAAACTAGGAGGATTAGTTCAAAGTCTGTAAAAGGAGCTGTTAAGTCTCCCAGCCCCTCAGAAGGAAGTCCATTAGTAACTGGTTAGATCCCCCCAGAAGGAAGTCCCGTTAGTAAGTTCTCCCACACCCAGGAACGACTGGGCAGCATTTAAGTCCCTCTTAATTATGAGTGGACAGCCAAAATGCCTGGTTTTTGAGGGAAGCCACTGACAGGAAAGGAACCACACCAGCCAAACAAAAAAGAAACTGTGAGAAATAGGGATAATGATTAATAGCACAAGCTCTAGAGCCAGACCAGAGCCCTGGATTCAAATCCCTGCTACACAACTTACCAGCTGTGTGACCTTGGGCAAATTACCTCTCTGAGCCTCTGTTCCATCACCTCTAAAGTAAGAAGAATATTATTATCTACTCTGAAAGGTTGTTAGGAAGACTAAAATGAGTTAATATTTATGAAGTACTTAGAAAATGCCTGAATAATATTGGGCACTATGTAAGTGTTTAATAAATACAAAATAAATGCAGGGAGCAGAAAGAAACATCAAACCACTTTTTAAAAATTCTCAAGAGATGAGAGATATTGCATCCATAAGTACAAGCTATTAAAATAGGATGCTATTAACCAGTAACATGCAAGGAAAAGTTGTGTTTTTTTTAACTCCTGGAAATTAAAATACGATTACATTAAAAAAAAATAGAGAGAGGTTGGAATTGAGGAAATTTCCCGAAAAGTAAAACAAAAAGGCAAACAAATGGAAAATGGGAAATATGAAAATGAGAGGGTAAATCCGGGAAGTCCAACATGCTCCTACCAGGAGTTCTAGAATAACAAACCAGACAGAATGGAGAAGGGGAAGTTGGCAGAGAAGTAAGATCTGAAAAGTTCCCAGCCAAAGCCCGTGATTATCCGTAGCTAAAGAATTCACCAAGCCCTGTCCGCAGTAAGTGGCTAAACAACCAAACTAAGACGCATCCTTGAGAAATTCAGGCTAACAGAGATAAAGAAAAAACCTTAAAAGTTTTTGGAAAGAAAAAACAAATCACAATACGTAAGATCTACAATCAGCATGACCTGGGACTTCTCAGCAGATGCAATTGAAACCAGAGGACACTGGGCAGAGAGGAGGGATGGGAAATGTTTCTTTTCTAAGATAGAATTCTTTACCTAGCAAGCTACAAATGAAATATGAGGGTAGAATTTGGTTTCAAATATATTTCAGGGGCGCCTGGGTGGCGCAGTCAGTTAAGCGTCTGACTCTTGGCTTTGGCTAGGTTCACCATCTCAGGGTCTTGAGATCAAGCCCCAGGTGGGGCTCCATGCTCAGCTGGGAGTCTGCTTAAGATTCTCTCTCTTCCTCTCCCTTTGCCCCTCCCCCTGCTCACAAGCGCATGCCCTCTCTCTCTCAAATACTCTTTAAATATATATATTCCAAATATATACACCATATATATTTCATACATATATCATATATATCAAATATATAAATATGTTATGTGTCATATCTATCAATAATATAATCATAATTAATATATAAATTATATCTGTATGTTAATATATAATTAATATATATGTTATATATTAATATATAAAATATATTCTTTGGTGAGAACATTCACATTCTACTCTCTTCGCAGATTTCGATTATACCAAACAGTGTTATCAACTATAGTCACCATATTTTATATCACACCCTCTGACCTTATTTATCTTGAAAGTTGGTGCCCTTTTACCAACCTCTGTATATTTCCCCCATCCTTACCCCCTGACAACCACTTTTCTCCTCTGTTTCTACGAGTTTGCCTTTTTTTTTTTTTTTTGCCTTTTTTGTATTGATTTTTAAACAACCCAAAAAAACCAAAAAAAAAAAAAAAAAGAAAAAAAAAAACAGGAAACACAAAAGAGTTTCACAAGAAAAAGATCGAAATCATTAGATACTACGAGGCTGGGGTGTGGGCAATATGTACCTAATTCCGTAAAAGCTGGAGACTGGCTTAACCAAAATATCGTATAAGTCTACAGGAGGATGGAAGGAAAAGAAATACAACAGGCCACCTCATGGAAGAAGTCTACATGCTCATCTCCCATGGGAGGAATTTGGTGGATAATACCTCCAAATTTTTTAAAACCAAGAAATATCTTTCGAGCAATTGATGTCCATGGAGATATGAAAGTAAATATGAGAAGAAACAGCTCGCACGGTTGAAAGTAGCTGTCTCTGAAAACTGAGGCTCAGGGCTTGGGGACATGTGGAGCCCAACACTGCTGTTTTTCATTAAAAACCTTGCGTTATCATTTGGCTTCTTAAATTATGTACATATATTGCTTTGGTAAAAATTAAAATTAAATTTAAAATGATCCGAACTTCTCTGCATAGCTGGAAGGCCTGAGTGGCTAAAGGAGTAGCACAATTTCTATCTTCCATCACAAAAGGGACAGAGCAAGAGTGGATGCAGATGGTTGCTACGGTTTTTCTGACATCTCTGCTCCCAGGAAGCACTCTCGTCATGGTGCCTGGTGCTGAGGCCCTTCCCGGAAGGCGAGGCGCAGTCTCCCGCTGAATCCTGAGAGTCGGGGACCCGGGGACGTGCAGAAGCCAGCTGGGGTTCTGGGCTCACACTCAGAGTGGGCCTTTGCGCTGGATGGGGGAGGGGGAGCGGGTCTCCACAGGTGCCAAGGAATCGGGAGAAAGGATACCACAAGTCAGAAGCACCACTGGAGGCAAGCATCCATGAAGCAGCCAGAAGCCTGACTTTGATCGTTCTTGAGAATTGCCTCACGCACATGCTAAGTGCTGTGCGGAAAATGTACGTGCTCTAGTGAGATGTGGCAGCCCGGCAGGCGGTGGTCTGGGGGCCATATCCAGATGAAGCAGACCCACCTCAGGGCTCATGCCCTCCTCTTCAGTAAATTGCCAAAACTCCCTACTGGGTGCCAGACCCTCAGGGATGCACAGGAAGGGCTCAGTCCAGGTTTGCAAGGAGTTGACAATCTAGGAACTCTCTCGAGGGTTCCTTTTATGGATGAGATGGAAATGCATTGACCCAACAACACTCACATAAAGCGCCTACAGGGTGCCAGACTTCTGCAATCTGGGCACCTGTAAACAATTAGATGTCATCAAGTGCTCTAACTGCTAAGGATCGACGGAGCAGGTGATGGGTTCCAGAAGGGAGGAAAAGGGCAAGTCAGGGAGGCTTCAGAGAGGAGGTGACCTTTGGGCCTCGTCCCAGGCCTGGCTGCCAGGTGGCTAGGCAGAGGATGAGAGTTGGAGAAGAGGTGAGTCATAAGGAGGTGAGAGGCCGGGCAGAGGGAGGGGAATCCGGAGCAAAGGCCCAGAACAGCCCAGGGTGCCCGGCGTAGCTGGCTCTAAGGCTGAGACCTGGAGCTGGACAGGTGGGCAGAAGCCAGATCACCCCGGATCTGGTGTGTCCTGCTAACACATCAATATTCTCCTGCGAGTCCTGCTCCCTGAAAGGTGGTCCTCCAACCAGCAGCAACAGCATCCCCTCGGAGCTTGTCAGAAATGCAGAACCTAGAGCCCAACCCCAAATCTGCATTATAACAGGATCCCTGGCCGATTCGCATTCTAGTAGGAGAAGCTCTGATCCAGACCGCTGTTTCCCACCCTTTGCGAGTATGAGGATGCCTTTTTAACATCTAGACATTTCTCAGACGTCACCCCCCCACATGAACGCTATCATGCTTTTTATATCCACTGATTGAGAAAATATTCAATGACAGAATGCTTTGAATGACTTTGACTTCCATAATTATATCAAAATCTATATATGTGATCTGTTCAGTATCTGGCTGTACTTAACTCCCATCACCAACGTGTGTAAACAGCATTTTTATAAGTAGAATTTATTTTATAAATAGAATCTCAATCACCCACCAACTTCCCCTATAATTCCAGATACATGGCACTTCCTGATGGCTTCTCAAGGTTGGTATCTCCTGCATGTTGGTTGCCTACCCAGACTCATCAGCCTTCTTAGCAAGTAGTTTATAATCTCTGAGCCTGAATGTACCAGGGAAACTCATTATTTAAAAAATCCTTGGAATAAATCTTTTTGTAATGAGAGTAGACGAAACTCCACACGGGTGCCTTCACTAATGTATGTTTTGTAAACATCTTATTTAACAGGAATGTGTCAAGTGAAGCCACTCTTCTCTGTTGCATTGCATAACTAAGACCCAATATTAACCATCTCCTTCCACAACAGGGGTACATCACTCTATAGTATACAACGTACTTCACCTGCATTCTATCCTCTGATCCTCATATACTCTTATGATGTAGACTAATCTCTCATCATTTAAGAGATTAACCCATTTAACAGGTGGTAAGTAAGCAAGTCTCTGAGATGCTGAGTGGCTTTCCTATGACCTCATGGCTAAGAAGTATTAGAACTAGCCCTTGAATCCATATCTCTGATTTGGTCCTTGGTTCTTTCCGCCAAGAGCTAGTGTCTCTTAATAATGCAAACAGAAAAAGAGAAGGGGAAAAAAAAAAAACGGTTGCTTTGGGCAACACTTGGTTAAACTTTTTGCCAAATCACGTCATAGGGGCTTTGAGGCTCTGCAGGAAGGGGCTGAGGTTTGCAGCCCTCACCACACTGTCGCGGCCACTTGATAAGGAGCTATTGGTGAGAACCCCACTACATCATGCCGCTGCCCTGAACAGACATAATTGCAGCCCATCTGGCTTGGGGACACAGTGTTGATTTTTCTTCCTCCTGAGCTGGTCTAGCCTCAAAATGTCACCTCAGAGCAATGGAGTGTGAGCACACTTGTCTCCATGCTGCGTTCGGATTTGCTCACCTAGGCGTGCTGCTCAACCGGGCCTGTCAGGGGAGGGGTGGGCAGGGAGCACAAGACACACACGGCCCAATGTTAGCCAGGCAGCAACTCGGGAATTCTTTATGTTGTCTTTAGAAAACTCAGCTTCCCCTGACTTGCGAGTGCTGAACAGCCATTTTGGTTTTTTTTTACTCTAGTTTTCAGGAAATTAAAATGAGATGCAGTGAGGTTAGGAGACTTGTGCCTGATCCCCAGCTCATAGAATTGCAAGGCTAAAAATCACCTGAGGGATCAGCCCCCCTTTTAATTTAAACAAGAAGAAACTAAGGCTCCGAGAGGCAATATAACTTCCTTGAGGTCACACAGATATTCAGTGGTAGGGCTGGGAGTCAGACCCAGGGCTCCATGATGTCAGAGCCCACACTTTTCTTGGGACCGTCCTCTGCTCCCCTTTCCAGGGCCCGACCTTGGCCTCCTTGGATTCCTCTATGCGTGCCAGAAGAGCAGGAGGAACCAAGATGGCGCCTCTAGCGGGCCACCCAAACGGTGTCTGGCAGACCCTTTCCGCCAGAGCTGTCAAGGGCTGGGGCGAGCACCTCACTCCCTATCATTGTCACTGTCCCACACAGTGAGCTTTCCCTGGAACTCTAAGATGAGGGAACACAGGCTGTTGAGCCCAACGCCAATTAAATAATTCTCTCCCTCCATCCCTGTACAGCTTGAGCCCTCGTTGGCTTGTCACTTGGGACCAGTGCTTACTCTGGCTGACTGACAAAGGGCAGAGGAGGGTGACGAGTCAAGATGCCTGGTCCCTGGGCTCTACCAGGCCACCACTTGCCATGTGGCCATTGGCCACTCTCTTCCCGGTGGGTCTCAATTTCCTCACCAGCAAGATGAAAAGTTAGTTGGACTTAAGCAGTGTCAAGGACTCTCTTAGCTCCAAAATTCTATGCAGCCATGATTCATGGGCCTGTCCTTTCCTTTCTTGGGACTTTGGCTTCTTCATCTATAAAATAGATAACATGTAAAAAAAAATGTAATTATATACATATATATATATCTATAATGTATATGTATTTGTATTTCTATAAGTGGGGATATTGATGCCTGTCTCAGGATGGCTGGGAGGATCCAGGAGGTGAAGTCTGTGAAAACCCCAAAGCTCGCCACACTCGTGCGAGTATAGTTGTTTGCCACGTTCTACAGGGGATGCAACGCTGAGTGGCTCAGAGCCCCGGCCTGCAGGCTCTCAAAGGGGAACTACCCGATGGAGACTGTGGTCAGTGACACTGGAAAGGCACGCCCTCTGAGCGAGACCAGGTGTTAGAGGGCAAAGAGCAGAGCCCTGGGGACGGACAGCCAGGGATTGATGCTGGATTTGCTCGCTGTGGTGAGCTGACCGCTCTGAGCCTTTGTTTTCCTCTCAGTGAATAAGCCTGCCTCTTGGGGCGACTGTAAGGCATAATAAAGTGATCATCGGCCGCGGACCACAGCCCCGTGGCTCTGAGAATAGGCCGAGTGCCTATCTGTCTTGGGGCTCCTGCACCTGCTGTTCGCCCTGCCCGGAACGCTCGCCCGGGGACATCCCACCACCCGCCTGCCCACTTCAGTCAGGTCCCTGCCCAAAGACCATCACGCTGGAAAGCCCTACCCTGCCTCCCCTCTGGGAGAGTCACAGCCGCCCTGCCCGTGCTGTCTCCCTGTCCCCCCCACCCCCCCAGCACTGGTCACCGCAGGCCCGCTGCTGTGTCCCTGGTGGTTGTGTGCCCACCCCGAACGGGAGCTCCACGAGGACGCAGGCCCTGCTCGGTTCCCTGCTGGGCCCTCGGTCCCTGGCCTGGGGCACGTGTCCGCGCTTGGCATTCGGTCCGTCACTGTGCAGGGAACCAAGGGATGGATGTGGAATGGGGCCTCGGGAAGGCCAGGGCTTCCTTTGTTTCTGTGAATAGCCGCACTTTTCAGGAGACGCCTCAGGGAAGGAAGAGAAGGTGAGAGCAATTTCAGAGATAGTTCCTCTCTCACCCTCCTGTCTCCGTCTCTCTCTGTCACACACACACACACACACACACACACACACACACACACACACACACACAAGTCCCCAGGGACTTGCAGGGTCAAGCCCCAGCATCGAGTTAGCGGTGGCAGAGCCAGAGAAACCAGTGGGGGATCGGGGGAGCGTGGGTGGCCCAGTGGCTGGACAGGCGCCCCTCCCCCGCCCGGCTGAAACATGGACCTGGACACTCCCTGATCCTGGGAAGCAGCGAAGCCCAAAGGCTGAGTCTCCCCCCCCACTGTAATGTCAGGGGCCACAGAAGCCAAGCAGATAGCAGCCACCCAAGATGGTCACACCAGCTGGGTCCCTTCAGGGGGGTGTCCTGGGCAGTCTTTGCTGTGACCCCACAGCTTAAGTTCCTAAACAGCCGCCCACCAGCCTCTGAATAAGCACCTGCCACCTTGAGACTGTGCAGAGGGTGCTGAGCTGGCTCAGCAAGCCTTGTGTGGCAGACCCAGCTTGGCCAAAACCTCGCCTTGAGACCCAGACAAAGGTGCCACCCTCTTGGCATCCCTGTGTCTCCACTGTAAAATGAGCAGCTGGGACCCTGTGAGTCTCAGAGATCAGCTGTGCTGTTTGTTCACTTCAGCAAGTGTTTACGACACCTACTATGTGCCAAGCATTATGCATATATGCATAAATAAAACATGAACCCTGTCCCCAAGTGTCTCCCAGGCTTAGTGGAGAGAGAGAGAGGTACATGAAAAAGGTAAGTACCAGATATTGGGACATCCAATGGAGGAAGGCTTCCAGGAGGTGGGGACAGGGAAGTTGGGTAGGGGTCAACCAGATGGAAGGAGAGAAGGGCCAGTCTAGAGGCAGGGAGTCCCGTGAGGAAGGAGCAGTGGGAGAGAGCAGCTGATCCAGCTGGGTTTTGTTGAAAGCCAGAAACACTGATTAATGATGATGATAGCACTATAAGTTAGCTTTTCTTAATCACCAGACTCTGTGCTGAGGGCTTTCTGTGCAATGTCAATAGTCTTATGAAGACAGGTCCATTATTATGTCCAAACCCATCCTGCAAATTTTGCAGAAAAATGAGGCTCCAAGAGATTGAATAACTTGCCAAAGATCATGGAGCTGGACTTGACCTTACCCTGCCTGACCCCAGAGCCCCAAGTATTTAACCAACTGTCCTAGGCTCTGTCTGGTTCTGACCCACCAGGTAGAAGGGCCTGTGTTCCCACCTCTCTTTGAATATCCAGCTCACTCCGTGGGGAAAAGGGTTCGCTACTCTGGGTACAAGCTTTGCTCACTGTGGCCCCACCCAGTGTCCCCACCCAGTGTCCCCAGGAGGTCCATACACCGTGAAAGGCTATTGGCTGTCCTGTGGGAGATAGGGAGAGGGTCCTGAGCCGCTCCGCACAGGAGCCTCTCCAGGCCAAAGCACCTCCCTGAGCATACCTCTGCTAGCAAAGCTTCCAGAAATGAAGACACACTGGGGTCAGGGCCACTGAGGAAGGTTAGCATGGAAAAAAAAAGACTCCGGTGGTCACAGTATGTACCTTCAGATCCTTGAAGGGGTGTCAAGTGGAAAAAGGGTTAGAGCTGGGAGTAGGGGGGAAATCTGTAAACAGGCAGTTTTCAGCTCAAAATAAGGATGAACTTTGAAAACCACAGACCACCCTGTAGGCAGTGAGGTCTCCTGCCAATTGTGCTCAGACTCAACAGCTGTCCTTCCTTGCTTCCTATGGTGGTGCACAGGTGTCTCTAGCTGTCTCTCAGAGCTTAGGTAGTAGATGCCATCTGGGGGCTGTACCAATGAAGACCCAAGCAAGGCCATCAACAGCACCCACAGACTGGGTAATACAAGGAAAGATGAATGAAGGACTGTTTACAAAGCTGTGGGCAAGGCTTAGGGAGGGCAATGCAGGTGGTACATTGTCCCAAGCCTGGTAGCAGGACAACCACTACCGTGCCTAGGGAAAGGGGAAAGGAGCTGGCATCAGAACCCAGAGAGAAAGAGCAATACAGAGAGCTCCCCTTGGCCCCCCAGCCCAGAACTGTGGCTTTCCAAGGCGCTGGGCAGCTAACCCACAGTGACCCAGCAAAGAGAGCCAAGAGACTGAATATCTCAGACTGACTCCTCTCTCCTCCAGTTTCCTGCAGACCCGTCACTTACTGAACCCAGCTGGAAGCCAGAGGGCAAGGGAGCCCATCAGGACAGTGTGTCCTGTCTGCAGCTCCCAGGGCAGAGAGCAGAGTGCGGAGGACTGGCCAGGAAAGGCTGCCCTGCACGGAGTCCCCGTGTGGCTGGCCTCCCTCCTACCCTCTCCCCTCCAGCTCGCTATCCTAGCCACTGTTAGAAAGTCGGCTTCAGCCAACACGTTGCTCTGTATCAACATGTCCCTGCCTTAGCCTAGAAAATTCCTCCGGCTTTTCAGTAAATCTTCCCTTCCTACGTCCCTCGTGTTTATTTCCTCGGCATGTTTCCTGTAATTTGCAAAGATTAAAGATTTAAGCTTCTTTTATTGCGATGTACTTTCCTGGCCCCATTATGCATTCTGCCCATGGCTCGCCCGTCTCCTCCGACAGAGGTTCCAAATCCTTTCTGCGCGCACAGAAAACGCTCTACAGGTAGACCTCACCTTGAGCTGGCCATGGCTGTGCTCCTGAAAAGGGCTACGGTATTCCGGCCTCTGCAGGTTGAACACGCCTTACCGCCTTCCTCCTGATCGAATTTTCTTTCATATTTGGTCCCAATTAACAAAGGCTCCCAACACTGTGTGTGTAGTAACTTTTCCTTTCTCTGTGCTCGCTCTCTCTCTCTCTCTCTCTCTCTCTCTCTCTCGGGGGCTTTGAATCCTGGTGTTCATGATGAGTAAACAAATCCTTCATTGCACTGGGGGCCCGCACTCTGAAGCAGCTCAGTGTCAAATCATTTGGTGGTGAGGGGAATATGAGGCTGGGAAGAATTCTGTCCACGTCAGTCTGGGTTATTGTCAGGGCTGGCTCCTTCGATGCACGACCTGTGTGGTCACACAGGTCCCCGTGCTCCGAAGGCCCACACTCTTGGTTTAATTAGCTCTGCTGTGGCTGCCTTGAAATTCGAAATAATTTTTTAATAAAGGGCCCCACATTTTCATTTTGTGCTGGGACCCCAAAAATTGCGTGGGTGGTCCCAGTTACTGTTATTGTTATATTTGCTGGTGCTGTGGTTTTATGTGCAGCCCACCTGCATCTCAGCAGGAGAGACCCCCGGAGTCCTGCGACGTGGACAGGCAGCATGCGGTGCTGGCATTTCCCTGTGTCCAACCAGACCCTGGGCAGACTCACAGCTGCCAAAGGGTGGGGAATGAATTGGAAGTCAGGCGACCTAACAACTTCCAGCCCCTACTCTACCCTTGACTTGCTGTGTGATCTTGGGCAAGTCACTTCCCCTCTCTGGACTAGATCTCTGCTTGCCCACATGCATTTGGCCTCAGATAACCTATAGCCGAATCTCTGGAAATGCAGACGCCTGGCTCCACCCCAGCGTGACTGGATCTAGGGGTGGGTCACCAGAATCCTCACCCAGAGCTCCCTGTGTGATTTCGATGAGCCTTCCAGTTTGAGAACCTCTGAGGTTCCTCATCTGAGCCTTTGGCTCTAGCAGTCTATGTTGGATAACTTCAGCTCTTAAACTGGGTCTTCGTCATTACACTGATAGTGTCCATGTCCAGGACGTGGAGGAGACTGCTAGTGGGTATGGGGCAGAGACTGGAAGGGGGCTGTTCGCTAGTCAGACTGGAGAATGATCCACAGAGGGCAGCCGAGCGCAGTCCCATGAAGGAAGAGAAGCAAACTACCTGGAGATGTGAGAGTAAGTGGTGCTATGGGGAGACCCGGCCAGAGAGGGTCTGGGATGGTAGCCGTGGGCTTGCCATGAAGACGCACAGCCCTGCTTTGCCCAGAGCCCCACCCAAATCACCCAAGGCCTCCAGGCCAGAGACCCCCCAGGGGCACCTGCCTAGGAAAGCAGGGGGGTGGCGTCCTTGCTGTCCCTGATGCTCTGAGACATCTGGGGTCTGCTCACAGCTAACAGTCCCCAGCAGCACTGCCCATTGAGTTGTCACTAACCACATGTGGCTATTTAAATTTAAGTTAATTAATTAAATTTAAATTCAATAAAAAATAAATAAGGCAGGCACAAAAAAGGTAAGTAGGTGAAGTGATAGATATATTAATTAATCTGATGGGGAAATCCTTTCATAAGGTGTACCTATATCAAATCATCACATTGTATACTTTATCTCAAAAGCTGGGGGGAGGAGTTAATTAGTTAATTATTTAGAATCTCAGTTCCTTGGATGCACTTGTCACACTTGATGTGGTTAGTGGCTCCTATGTTGGAAAGCACAGATTCTAGAACATTCTATCTTGGCAGAAAGTTCTCTAAAGAGAGTGGAAACCTTATCCATCACTCTCTTTTGTGCTCATCTGGTGGCTGGATATGTGTGATGATAGGAGATTATGTAGAAATGTACTCCGCCCCGCCCCTGCTGCTTCGGGGAATAAACTCCCCTTCAAATCCCAACCTGGCCTGACTGGCCTCGGGCGGGTCTCACAATGCAGGCATGCCAGGCCTGTCTGCTTTGCCCATTACTGGAAGCATTTCTGACAGAAAGGCTTCACTTTTCATTTCTCCCTGTGAGCCACAGGTCCCCTCCTTTGAGCCTGTCTTACTGGCTCTCAGGTCTCCTAAGCTCAGTTATACAGCAGGCACATGGCTTCAGAGAGCTCCAGAAAACAAATGTTGGCATCTCTCCCATTCGACCCCCCACAGCTCACTGAACATGCCTTCCGTTCAGTGAGTGCACAGGGAGCACGAGCATCCCTGTGATCCCAGCATCACGCCACCCTCGCTCCTCCCCCAACCGAGCCTGTTCTTCAGGCTCCTGACCTCTCCTCAACCCCTCCCCTGGGCAGGCTCACCCCTCCCCTTCCCATCCACCTTCTGTCCCCCGCAGTCCCCTTCCCCGATGCACCTGTGCGGCACTGGGAGGAATAAGGGGAGCTCTCTTCTCTGCAGCGTTCACCATCCACAGGAGAGACGGGCCCCAAACCACAGGCATCCCGGGACATTCAGGCAGCAGGCTGCCCACGGACAATCTGGGTAAAGAACTAGCAGAACCCTTGACTGCTGGGGGGAAGGGAGTGTGTTTGTGGCTTGCCTGGGATCCTCTCCCGTTCCTCTAATACCTTAGGAGAGGATCCCTGGCGGAGGGTCTCCTCTCCCTAAACCCCATGTCAGCCACTGGGCTCCAAGTCTGGACTCTGGAACCCCTGCCTATCCTTCCTGCTATTCCCTGTGTGCCTACTGAGCCCTTCTGCCCATGTACCCCTACCTTGGAATTCTCACCCAGCTCCGATCCCCTCCCCCTGCCTCCGTCACTGGCCACCCGGCTGTCTGTGGGTCTCGCCCATTCCCGTGCCTGGCCCCAGCCCTTCCTTCCTGGCAGTGTTCATCCCCAGACTATGGTCCGGTGCTAACACCTCCCTCCCTCCCTGACCTCGACCTCCATTTCTCCCCCACTCCATCTTCCCCCTTTCCTGCATTCACCCATCCTCTCCCCACTCCCTTCTTTGAGAACACTCCTTGATTTGGACTCTAGATTGGCCTTGTCCGTTAATAACTGAGTGAGGTTTGAGTCACAAATCCCTTGTTCACTCAGCGGGCGTTGTTGCCTGAGTGCCTGCCATATGGCCTGGACCTGCGCAGGACCTTTGAGATCCAGGGACACAGCCCAGAACTTGGCCTCAGGATACTCCAGCCTGGTGGACGAGGCTGTCAGATAAAGGATTAGTGCCTGGTGTGGCAGAAGCTTCATCAGGCATATATGTCAAGAATACAACAGAACAAGAGACAGGTTTGCTTTGGGTGGGGCTGGGAGCTGAGTCTTCAGTGACGAGTAGGGAGATGGGTCCGGTGAACAAGGTTGAAAGGCATTCCAGGCAGAAGGAAATGCATGTGCATCCATGCAGCGCAGAGACCAGTAACAACCAATCTGGGCAGCCCGGGGAGGGCTGGACCACCTGGCGTCATGAAGCAGAAGGCTGCCCCGAGCAAGGCTGGAAACAAACGGGGGCAGGTTAAGGAGGCTCCTTATCAGCATGGGAGAGAGTGGTGCAGGTTTGCGTGCTGGAAAGCTCCCTCTGCAGGCTGTTTGGAAAGAGTAAGACAGAGGAGACCCAGGAAAGGCTCATATATCCCACAGGTGCCTTCGCCACCAATTGTGAACGTTTAGGATGAGCCAGGCTCTGCCACCCCATCACCTTCCACCACACTTGCCACCTCCCACTGCCAAGGTCCATTTCTCTTGCCAAGTGAAAGAGAAGCAGAAGCTTCTCTTCTGGTTGCCCATCTCCTGCAGCTCCAAGGGGCCCCGGGCATCTTAGCGTACAAGCAAGTCCTCTATTTTCATTTCTACTGCTGTGTCATCCATGGTCTGCTCCCCTCCTGACCCCCTTGACCTCAGCTCAGGGCCCAGGAGAGAAGCTAGTATTCACTAGCTTGACCCACTTCCTAATCGCATTCGCTTCTGACAGCTACTGTAACAGATGCCACAAACTTAGTGGCTTCAAACAACACAGATTTATTCTGTTATAGTTCTGGAGGCCAGAAGTCCAAAACTTGGTCTCACGGGGCCAAAATCTAGGTGTTGGCAGGGCTGCATTCCTTGGGGAGGCTCCAGGGTAGGGGGGGGGGGCGGAATCCATCCCCTCGCCTTGTCCAGTGACTAGCAGCTGCCTGCATCCCCTGGCTTGTGGCTCCTCCCTCCGTGTCCAGATCCAGCAACCAAGCTTTCTTCCATTCTCTCTCTGACTCTGACCCTCCTGCCTCCCTCCCACGAGGACCCTTGTGATGACATCGGGCTGCCCGGATAATCCAGGATAACCTCCCATCTCCAGGTCCCTACCTTAATCCCATCTGCGGTGTCTCTTCTGCCGTGCAAAGTGGCATCTTCATAGTTTCCAGGGATGAGGACGTGGATGCCTTTGCAGGCCATGATGCTGCCCCTCACGTGGCCTTTCTAACGTCCCTTTGAGCTTCTCAATCCCAGGAGTCTGTGAGCATCTGCTGTCGCTGACCCATGGCTCTATCTTTGTCCTTTCAGAGGAAACGACATTTGAAGCAGGAGTGAAAGTTCAGATCCACAGTCAATCTGAGCCGCCTTTCATCCAAGAACTGGGCTTTGGGGTGGCTCCAGGGTTCCAGACTTTCGTGGCCACCCAGGAGCAGAGGGTAAGTTTCTGGGCTTCCGGGACCAGTGGTCCCAGGCCTACACCGGCCACCTGCAGAGGCATGAGGAGGGGAAATGGGACTCCCACTTTTGGAAGGCTCTGAGTCCACTCAAGAGGCCTGAGTGGTGTTGGCCTTGAGACAGGGGCTCACCTAGAAATTGGAGAAAGGTATCAGCTAAACTCTGTAACCCAATTCTCCCATACCACCTGTCGGTTCCTAAAATTGGGTGTGAGAGAAACCCAGCTTCCTTTCTTTTTCACCGAATTGGATGAGGGTTTTTTCCAGAACCTTTGGTGGGGGTGGGGGTCTAGAACCTTCTAAATCTATAGGAAAGCTTTGATACTGTGGGCTTCCCAAACTGTTCCCTGTACTTAATGCCTGAGTACTTGCTGAGGGCCAAGATCCACCTCCACTGTAGCACACAGTGGGTGGGATATGGGCTTTGAGGCAGTGGCAGAGGAGGCTGGAAGGCTGGCTGGCGTCCACAGGCCCTGGAGGATGAGGCAGGGGGGGAGATCAGAAATGAGCACGCAAGGGTGTGCCAGGTGGGGAACAAGTGGCACAGCCAGAAAACCTCATCTTTAAGGACAAAGAAGGAGGTCATGAAGCAGATGGCAGGGAGCCAAGTTCAGGGCTGAGGATTTGAGTCAAGAAGGTCGAGAACACAGACTAACAAGTCAAGGCATGCAGACAGACAGGCAGCCCTGGTGAGCCCAGAACCCAAGCTATTAGCCTCATGGGCTTTTGAGTACGGCCTACAGTAAGCAAAGCCAGACACTCGTTAAAGTGACAAGGACAGATTTTAATCAAAAATATACCCTTGCAGTAGGAACAAGGGTTCAGCATGAACGGAACTCAACTTCCATTTTCACAGAGGTGGCTGGGCATCTTAATGGAAACGTGAGGGGAAGGGAGGGGAACAGAAAGGCCTGGAGCGGAGTCAGGGAAGTGGAAAATGGCAGAAAGCAGGAAGGGGGGACTGGTCCATGAGAAACCCACCTGGGTTTTGCTAACTGGCACTTGTCAGAGTTAGGCTCCTATCTGCCCACAAAGACAAGGGGACAGAAGCCAGATCTTTAGGTGTTGGCTGGAGCAGATAGTAAATTCTTTTGACAGGCTTGAATTTTCTTGGGCAGGGACTTGCCCTTCATGAGCGACACTAAAGAAATTTCTGGACTGAGTGGGAAGCTGGAGCTCAGGACTTCTAAGAACCCTTGAGTCTCTTTCTCCTCCCAAAAGGAAACCGAGGGACTCCCCCACGGTGAGCAGGATGCAGGGACAGCCCATTCCAGGCTTCAGAGAAGAAATTTATTGTTTGCTTTGAAGTGTGTTCTCAGAAAATCAGCCTCATTCAGAGCAGCCTTCCTAGGAGTATTATAACTAATAATAAGATATCTGGTTAAACATTTTACAAATCTTCAAAGCATTTCTGCATCATCTCATTTCATCATTTCATTCATATTAATAGAGAAATACAAAAACATCCCAGAGCTAAATCTAATAATAAATTATGTTTACATGTATATAAAAGAGCATATTCATAGGAAATAAGACTCACAGGAAATAAGCCAAAATACCCACAGTAGGGGAATTGTGAATGATTTATTTTCTTTTCTGGGTTTTCCACATGTTTTATAACATGGCTCTTTATTTTTTTATTCATTCAGCAAATATTTGTTGAACCCCAACTATGAACGAGGTCATGGAGATACAGTGGCGAACAAAAGACACCCAGGGTCTATCCCGCAGAGCTTACAAATTAGTGGTTTCTTTCCCAAACAAAAAACAATAATATAACGTGAAGCCAAGTATAACTTGGGGATTGGTCCCATTTGTGTGTTCTCATTCTGCCATTAGTATCCAGCTGACCCTGGTTCTCAAACACTGCATTTCAGTGATTCCAGGAAGTATAGCTGACTTTTGAACAACGTGGGGCTTGGGGGCACCTAAGTCAATTAGGGGTTTTGACTCCCCAGAAACTGAATTAATAATAGCCTACTGTTGACCAGAAGCCTTACCAATAACAAAGTCAATTAACACATATTTTGTATGTTATTTGGATTATATACCATAGTCTTACAAGAAAGTAAGCTAGAACAAAGAACATGTTAAGAAAATCATGGGAAGAGAAAAATACATTTACCGCATTGTACTATATATATCAAAAAAAAATCCACATGTAAGTGCACACACCTGTCTTGTTCAAGAGTCAACTGTATTTTTTTTTCACATTTTAACATTTCTGAAATCGGGATTTGTTTCTCAATCAATGGCATCTTATAGCTAAAATTAGCAGTGCTATTTCTTCCTTGGTGGCATATAAAATCATGGTGCCTCCTACAGTCTGCCTTGGCTACAGTGTCCCCCGTTCCAGAATTCGGCTGCTTCAGCTCAAAGCTCAAGGGAATCTTGCGAGAAGGCCAGGGGTGACAAGACTATGGGAGCAGGAGGCCCTTTCCTGGACAGTTGGTGTGAATCACACTAGGGAAATTGACTCCTGCGTGAGAGCACGAAGAGGAACTGGTGATTTAAAGGACCCCTACCATGAATCTCTTTGTGAATGGGGAGGTCCTTTGGCATGGTAAAAATCACTCCACCCGTGCCAAGTATATACATACCTCCTTCAATATCTTTTCATTTTTTTATTCCAAAAGAGCACATTATTGCGCTGTAACCCAGACTGAAGATGACTGTTTTAAAATCAGTATTTGCCCTAAACCCAGTGAAGCCAGGGTATGCGCCTGACTTACCGGACAGCCTGGGAAATGATCTTTTGATGAGCTCAGCTATGGTGGGAGTCCTGCAGGATCCCAGGACCACCACCACCACCAGAGACAAGCAACGGGATGACACACTGGAGTGGAGACAGACCCTAGAAGGGAGGAATAATACCAGTCACTTCTAACTGAGCACACACCACCTGCCAGGCGTCAAACAACCAAGGCACTTGACATGCATTATTTCATTTAACCCCCCACAGCAACCCCAAAAAGGAAATGATGTTATCTCCACGTGCCCGATGACAAAACTGCAGTTAGGTAACTTGCTTAAGGTTGCACTGTAGGGGGAGAGCAGGGCTCAGCCTCGAGCCCAGATCTCTCTGTAGAGAGGAAACCAGACTGGGAGCCCGGAGGCCTGGAGTCTAGTCCTCACTGTGCCATGAGACCGCGGACAATTTGCTTCCCTGCGCCATGGGGTTTCCCATGCATGGAATGGAAGGGCTGGGTTAGATGACCTCAAAGGGCCTCCAGCATTAATAGCCCTGAAGTCACAGGTAAATAGTATTCTTAAAACTTTAGAAGAGAGGTCCTGAACATGCTCCTCAGTAGTACCCCTGCTTCAGCTCACACACAGAATGGTCACATTGCTACCCTACCTAAATCCCTTAAATTCGGGGCGCCTGGGTGGCTCAGTCATTAAGCGTCTGCCTTCGGCTCAGGTCATGATCCCAGCGTCCTGGGATCGAGTCCCGCATCGGGCTCCCTGCTGAGCGGGGAATCTGCTTCTCCCTCTCCCACTCCCCCTGTTCGTATTCCCTCTCTTGCTGTCTCTCTCTCTCTTTCTCTGTCAAATAAATAAATAAAATCTTTTTTTTAAAAATCCCTTTAATTCTACCGCTTCCCATAATTTGCAAAGCCTCAACCCTTAAGAATGACTTCTGAGGCTCTGCTCAACGAGGCCCCGGCCCTCTCTCCAACTTCTCCATTCCCTGTGGTTGACCAACATGCATTGGACATCAGCCAAACACTCCCTGTTCTTTGATGCCTCCTTTGTGCATTTTACCCCACTGTTCCCTCTGCCCAGAATCCCTTCCTTGTCTTATCTGCTTGGCAAAGGCCTAGTCATACTTCCAAACGTTGTTTAAAGGTGGTGGTCTTTAAGAAGACTTTCTGCCACCCCTAAGAAGCAGCTAGTTGCTCCATTCAACTCTCTATACATTCATTTATTGCTTCAACAAATACTCACTGAGCACTTCTTGTGTTGGGAAAACGAAGATCAGCAAGACCTGCTCCCAGCCTTGGAGCACTCACAGAATGAAGTGGGTTTGTTGGCAATTTTGTCCCACTCCTAAGAGATACAAAAGTCTCCTTGTAGGACTTACCTCCCCTTGCACATCACTAATCTTTACACCTGCCTTTTAAGAACTGATTTCTTTAGGCTCCATCAGCTCTTGCCTCACCACAGACTGGGAGCTCCCTGAGAGCAAAAGGACTATTGCTCTCGCATTCTATACCATCAGTGCCTTGCTTATATATGAGCTCAGTAAGTGCGCATTGTTCAAAGAATGAATGAACTCTGATGCCCAAATCTGCACCCTCTGTTCAAATAGCACTCAAATGCTGTACTCTTATGCCCTCCCTGCCTCCCCCCTTCCACCCCTGCCAAAACTCCCATGCAAATGAGCCCTGAGGCCCCTCCTTCTCCCTGAGGCTAAGCCAACCTCTGACAGATGGTGATATCTGTATCATTCTGGCTACACACTTAGAGACCCTAATCAAACCAAAAGCTCATGAAATGGTTCAGGGTTGGAAACCATCTGTGTACATGAGAGTGGAAGCAACAGATGAGAGGGGCAGGACAGAGCTCTGGAATTTGGGGAGAATTACGTGAGTGTGTGGATAGATGTGGAAGTGCAAAGCTAGGACATTCATACGGTTAAGAGCCCAAGACTGTCTTCAATGTTGACATCACCAGTCAGACTCTTTAGCCTAATTTAAGGTGATTGCTCATCCTGATGGAACTCCCAGTTGTGATTTGATATCAGAAGATTTTCATCATCTCTCATGCCCTCCTCCAAGGGCCTAGTGTTGATTCTGGCTTTCTAAATATTCAAATTCAGCCATTTTGCCCATACCTCTTGGTAGCTCTGAGAATGAATCTAGAGATCCTGGGTAGTCAGTTGGCCACCAGTCCCACTGTTCAGAAGATTTCCTGGAAAACACGGCCCTGGGTCTATATTTCGAGGTCTCAGAAATGCCTTGGGGTGCCAGGGTTGGAAAATCACTGGCTGGAGGTATCCCATTTTCACCAAGAACCCCTTTCACTACCACTTGTTCGTTCACCACTGGGAATGAGAAGGGTTCCAATCCCAAAACCTGGACTCTCTGTTGGTTCCTCACTTGGGCTGTATCCAAATTACCATGAGAATGCCCATCGTCACACCATACCCTGCCTTGAGCAGCTGCCCACTAGCCTGTTTGGGGCTGTAAATGACGGCAGATACAAATGTTTGGGTCTTGCTGGACCGAATTAAGTCATTGGCGGGATGTGTGGGCCAAGCTGGCTCCAGCAGAAGCTTAAGCCTTTGCCTTTAGTGCAGGTTGGCCACACATCCAACAGTTGGAGGGAATTCTACCATGGCTCACAACAATAGTATCCCCTACCCCACCCCAAATAAACAGTCTCAGCTGTTGGGTGGGGTGCCCCCGTCTGCTCTTGACAGCTCCGCTCAGCTTCCAAATACAACTTCCTAAGTGACTCTCTAGAGAAGACTCATTTGTCAGTCTGACAGCCAGATCCATGGTCTGTAATATCTGCTTCATGGACCTCATTAGAAATGGAGGTTTGCCCATTTGTTTTTTTCAAGGCAGAAGAGAGAACTTGTTACACATGCCTTCAGCAACTTCCAAACTGCCAAAGCTGGAGCCACATAAATATGGCAGCATCCAGTTCCGCTCCTGAAAGCACCAGGGGGGTGCCAGGAGGTGGATGGACTGCTGTGTGGCCATTCCCTCCATGATCAACAGGGTACATTGTTTCTCATAAAGAGATTAAAAATAAGAACCAACTAAGCATTTACCAGCATAGCTACTTAACCACTTGTTACCACTCAGCCTCTAAAATAGAAATTCTTCCATGATCTCCACATGGTTTTGTCAATAGTCAGGTTTTCGCCATTTTTTCCTACACAATGAGCGCTTGCGTTTTTCAAGGTGGAGGTGATGGCGGGGGTGGGGGGGGGCGGGGAAGAAGGCTTGTTGGTTGGCTAGGATGAGCCAGTGTCTCAGCTCTGTTGAGGGAATCCCAAAATAAGCCCACATAAAAATATGCTCAAGTCTTGTAAGAAGATAAAATCACTCTACCCTGCCTCCCCTCTGCCTTGCAGCCTCTCCCGCTCCTTCCTTCCCTAACAAAGAGCCTCCAAACCATTCTGGAGACTTGTCTCTCCTTCCTCACCTCCCTTATACTTCCCAGCCCACCTCTAGCACTCCATTGAAACTGTTCTTCATCAAGGTGACCTATGAAATTTTTGTGGCTGAAGCCCATCTTTGTTGATAAAGACACTCCCCACTCCTCAGTCAATACCCTACCTGGTTTCTCAGTGGCAGGTAAACTGTTGATCATGCCCTCCTGAGACACTCTTCTCTCTGGCCTGATTTCCTTCTCAGTCCCCTTCATGAGCCGTTCTTTCTCTGTTCACCCTTCGACAATGGACGCTCCAGGATGCTGTTTCTGGCCTCGCCCAGCCTGCAGTCTCCTTGAATGCTCTCGCCCTTGACCATGACTCTCAGATCACTACTCCCAGCCCAGATGCTGCTGAACCCCTCCCCACAGAGTCCCATGGGCATCTCAAATCAACAGTCTAAATGGAACGCATCCCCTTCCCCATCCCCAGAACTGCTGTTCCGCCTAAGTCTCGCAACCCTATGAGTGGCCTGAGTACACATATGCACTCACTGGAGGGCGGCCTTGCACCTCATTCTTCTCATCTGGAAAATGGGAATGATGGTTCCTATCTCAGAGGTCAGCTGGCGGACTGAGTCAGTGCCTTCATGTAGAACATTTCTTGGTTTACACTAAGTGCTCAGTAGATGTCAGCTATAATTATCCTCCACCCCAAACACTACTTTATCTTTTTTTGCATTATCTTAACTTTATTTACACAATAACCTTATGAGGTAGATCCGTTATTATTTTAATTTTGACAGGTCAAGAAACTTAATTATAAAAAGGTTACGTAATGTATCAGGTTATGAAGCTGTTCAGAGCATGTTTTTTTTATTTTTATTGTTATGTTAATCACCATACATTACATCATTAGTTCTTGATGTAGTGTTCCATGATTCATTGTTTGTGCATAACACCCAGTGCTCCACGCAGAACGTGCCCTCTTTAATACCCATCACCAGGCTAACCCATCCCCCCACCCTCCCCTAGAATCCTCAGTTTGTTTGTCAGAGTCCACCGTCTCTCATGGTTCATCTCCCCCTCCGACTTACTCCCCTTCATTCTTCCCCTCCTGCGATCTTCTTTTTCTTTTTTCTTAACATATGTCGCATTATTTGTTTCAGAGGTACAGATCTGTGATTCAACAGTCTCGCACAATTCTACTGTTCTTTTGATTTCGAGTTCATTGATTTCTGCTCTGATCTTTATTATTTCTCTTCTCCTGCTGGGTTTAGGCTTTATTTGCTATTCTTTCTCCAGCTCCTTTAGGTGTAGGGTTAGGTTGTGTATTTGAGACCTTTCTTGTTTCTTGAGAAAGGCTTGTATTGCTATATACTTTGCTCTCAGGACTGCCTTTGCT
>NW_027397096.1:6910091-6915744 GCF_003265705.2 Callorhinus ursinus | reverse complement strand
AGGTGTAGGGTTAGGTTGTGTATTTGAGACCTTTCTTGTTTCTTGAGAAAGGCTTGTATCGCTATATACTTTCCTCTCAGGACTGCCTTTGCTGTATCCCAAAGATTTTGAACAGTTGTGTTTTTATTTTCATTGGTTTCCATGAATTTTTTTAATTCTTCTTTAATTTCCTGGTTGACCCATTCATTCTTTAGTAGGATGCTCTTTAGCCTCCATGTATTTGAGTTCTTTCCGACTTTCCTCTTGTGGTTGAGTTCTAGTTTCAAAGCATTGTGGTCTGAAAATATGCAGGGAATGATCCCAATCTTTTGGTACCAATTGAGACCTGATTTGTGACCTAGGATGTGATCAATTCTGGAGAATGTTCCATGGGCACTAGAGAAGAATGTGTATTCCGTTGCTTTGGGATGGAATGTTCTGAATATATCTGTGAAGTCCATTTGGTCCAGTGTGTCATTTAAAGTCTTTATTTCCTTGTTGATCTTTTGCTTAGATGATCCGTCCTTTTCAGTCAGGGGGGTGCTAAAGTCCCCCACTATTATTGTATTGTTGTCAATGTGTTTCTTCGCTTTTGTGATTAATTGCCTTATATAACTGGCTGCTCCCATGTTCGGGGCCTAGATATTTACAATTGTTAGATCTTCTTGTTGGATAGACCCTTTCAGTAGGATATAGTGTCCTTCTTCATCTCTTATTACAGTCTTTGTTTTAAAATCTAATTTGTCTGATATAAGGATTGCCACCCCAGCTTTCTCTTGGTGTCCATTAGCATGGTAAATGGTTTTCCACCCCCTCACGTTCAATCTGGGGGTGTCTTTGGGTCTAAAATGAGTCTCTTGCAGACAGCATACGGATGGGTCTTGTTTTTTAATCCAATCTGATAGCCTGTGTCTTTTGATTGGGGCATTTAGCCCGTTTACATTCAGGGTAACTATTGAAAGGTATGAATTTAGTGCCATTGTATTGCCTGTAAGGTGACTGTTACTGTGTATTGTCTCTGTTCCTTTCTGATCTATGCTGCTTTTAGGCTCTCTCTTTGCTTAGAGGACCCCTTTCAATATTTCTTGGAGGGCTGGTTTCGTGTTTGCAAATTCCTTTAGTTTTTGTTTGTCCTGGAAGCTTTTTATCTCTCCTTCAATTTTCAATGAGAGCTTAGCTGTATATAGTATTCTTGGCTGCATATTTTTCTCGTTTAGTGCTCTGAAGATATCATGCCGGTCCTTTCTGGCCTGCCAGGTCTCTGTGGATAGGTCTGTTGCCAATCTAATACTTCTACCATTGTAGGTTACTTATCTCTTCTCCCGAGCTGCTTTCAGGATTTTCTCTTTGTCTCTGAGACTCACAAGTTTTACTATTAGATGTCGGGGTGTTGACCTATTTTTATTGATTTTGAGAGGGGTTCTCTGTGCCTCCTGGATTTTGATGCCTGTTTCCTTCCACACATTAGGGAAGTTCTCTGCTATTATTTGCTCCAATATACCTTCTGCCCCTCTCTCTCTTTCTTCTTCTTCTGGGATCCCAATTATTCTAATGTTGTTTCGTCTTATCGTATCGCTTATCTCTCGAATTCTGCCCTCGTGATCCTGTAGTTGTTTCTCTCTCTTTTTCTCAGCCTCTTTATTTTCCATCATTTGGTCTTCTATATCACTGATTCTCTCTTCTGCCTCATTTATCCTAGCAGTTAGTGCCCCCATTTTTGATTGCACCTCATTAATAGCCTTTTTGATTTCAACTTGGTTAGATTTTAGTTCTTTTATTTCTCCAGAAAGGATTTCTCTAATAACTTCCACGCTTTTTTCAAGCCCAGCTAGTATCTTTAAAGTCATGATTCTGATCTCTAGGTCCGACATCGTACTAATGTTTGTATTGAGTAGTTCCCTGGCTGACGGTACTATCTCTTGTTCTTTTTGCTGAGGTGTTTTTTTTTCGTCTTGTTATTTTGTCCAGAGGAGAATAGATGAATGAGAGAACAAAATGCTAACAGGTTAACGTCCTCAGCAAATATACTCTATACAAATCAGAAAAGACCTGAAACCAGGGGAAAAGAAAGGGAAAGAAAGAAAAAAAAAAAAAAAAGATAAAAACAAAAACAGAACAATAGAAAAGAAGCAGAATATGATCAAATGTGATCAGGCTAGTGCATAGATCAGTGCCACACACTAGATTTTGGGCATATTTTGGTCTGTTAGAAAAAAGTGCCTCCTAAAATTTTAAAGGAAGACTTATATATGTACAAAATAAGGGCTGATACAATGAAGGGATGGAAGATGACTGTAAAGATGAAAATTACAAAAGATTTTATAAAAGGAATTGATACGATAAGAAGTTGTTTGAAAAAAGAAAGAAGAAGAATTTTTAAAAAAGAGAAATGAAAAAGAAAAAAAAAGGGAGAGAATGTGATCAGGCAGGAGACTAGAACAAAGCCATACACTAGTGATTTAGGGTATATTTTGATCTGTTAGAAGAAACTGTATCCCAAAATTTTAAAGAGAGAACAACTTATATATATATATATATATATATATGCCAAAAATAAGGGTAACTACTATGAAGGGATAAAATATGACTCTAAAAATGAAAAATAAAAAATGTTTTTTTAAAAAAAGGGATTGATAAGATGTTGGTTGAAAAAGGGAAAAAGAAAAATAAAAAAAACGTTTAAAAAAATTAACTTTAAAAAACTAATGAATCATGGTAAAAAAAAAAAAAGCCATGAATTCTATGTGCAGTATTCCCCTAGCTCTGGAGTTCTCCCGTTCTCCTTGATCGGTAAACTTGGTCTTGGCTTGCTGGCTGTTCGTGCTGATCTTCTGGGGGAGGGGCCTGTTGCCATGGTTCCCAAATGTCTTTGCCGGAGGCTGAATTGCCCCACCCTTGTCGGTCCGGGCTAAGCAAGCTGCTCGGGTTTGCTTTCAGGAGCTTTTGTTCCCTGCAAGCTCTCCGTACAGCCTTGGAGGACCAGGGTGAAAATGGTGGCCTCCCAATCTCCACTCGGAGGAGCTGAGAACTCGGGGCCCCGCTCCTCAGTGTGCCCCCAGAGAAAAGCAGTCACTCCCGTGTCCCCGGTCTCCGGCCGCACTCCGTGCTCACCCGGCCTGTGACCGAGTGTTTCTATCTCTGGCACCCGACCCCGTGTGGAGTCTCCAAACCCAGCAGATCCCTGCGGTGCGCTCCCACGCCGCTCCTCCCTGGGGAGGACGGGGAGTCTCCCCGGCTCTGCTGCTTGTTGGGTCCCTGCTGGAGGAGCAGTGGCCCGACTGGGCCGTGGATCACGGTTTATGGCAACCCCGAGCTGAGAGCCCGCGCCTCGGCTCCCTCTCGGCAGCCAGCTTCCCCGCTCGGATACCTGGGAGCTCTGCCGCACTCAGGCACCCCTGGTCTTTCTGTGACCCTGAGGGTCCTGAGACCACACTGTCCCGCGAGGGTTCCACCCCCCGCTTAGCCACTGGAGCGACGTCCCTCCACGGAGCCGACTTCTAAAAGTTCCGATTTTGTGCTCCGTGGCTCTAGCACTTGCCAGAAGCGGCCGACGGAGGCCCCTCCCCCGCCGTCTATCCTCCCGAATATCGCCTCGGATTCACTTATCCGCACGTCCTACCTTCCAGAAAGTGGTCGCTTCTCTGTTCAGAGAGTTGTTGCTACTCTCTTCTTCGATCTCCTGTTGAGTTCGTAGGTGTTCAGAATGGTTTGATCCCTATTCAGCTGAATTCCTGAGACCAGACGAAATCCAGGTCTCCTACTCCTCCGCCATCTTCCTCCTATCCCCAAAGACTACTTTAATTCAGTCCTTTGTGATTCTGCACCTGGACAAGAACAGCTGCTTCAGTGGTCTCCCTGCTGCCCATCCACCCCCTCTGCAATCCATTCTCTGCATCAACATGATCTTTGTAAAGTACAATTCTGAGCATCTCCCTTCCTCATTGCCGGATGAAGCCTGGGAGTCTCCCCATGGCCCTTTCTGCTCTGGCCCCTGCCTGCTTTTTCCTCTCTGCTCCCCAACCTTCCACACAATGCACCAGCTACCCCAAACCGTGGGCGGTTATTCCTAAGCATCACATGCTTTCCCCTCTCTCTCCCTGCCAACAACACCCTTCCTGCCCTTTCCTTACCTGACCCATATGTGTCCTTTGAGACTCAGCACAAATGTTACCTCCTCCAGAAGGCCATCCTGGAGTATTCTGTGTGAATCTCTAGCATAAAATTTATACATTGTAATCATCTGTTTACTTTCTCCCCTACCAGATTGTGAGCTCTTTGAAAATACAACTCTCTTTGTTCTGTTCTTTATACTTCAGTATTTTGCATGGTGCCTTACATACAGATGATGCTTGATAAATTGTATTGAATGGAATGAGTGAGTAAATGAATGCATGAAAGAGAGAGAAAGGAGCCTACTTTATCATGCTCCTTTCTTGCTTGATACCCATTGATGTCTTTCCAGAAACAGAATAAAATCCAAATTCCACATCCCAGCTCCAGCTATCACCTTTCCCAATGGCTACATGTCACTGTGCTCTGGCAGCTGCCCTCTGATCCACACACTGCCTCACATGGACCTTGAGCTTTCCTGCCCCACTCCTTGCTCATTTCCTGCTGACTCGCTCAGGTATTGAATATGTGATATGTACCCAGCACTGTGTTAGGTATGAGTGATACTGCAGTGAACAGGACTGACCCAATTCTTCTCAGACAAAAGAATCTTCTAGTCTAGCAAGAGAGGCAGACACTCAAATAATCAATCACAGATTAAAAGCTATATGTGTCTGTGTAATATGCCCGCAATATACTTTAAACTTCTTATGGGAAAATATCAGCTCTTGTAATTCTTAGAGGGAAGGATGGATGAATGGCATATTGTAGAATGATCTCTGAGGTCCGCCTTCAATAATTTACAGTCCATATAAGCTCTTGTTAGCTTCCAGATTTGATGTAACTGAATTAAACCATCTTCAACACTAGGCACTAAAAAAAGAAAAAGTCCCTTTACTGAGTGCATGGAAAAAAGAGATTAGCCGGAAATGGTACGAATTGACATGGCAGCCCCAGCTGGAGTCCAAAGTCTAGACCACCCTCACTAGCATCCATCATGGCAGAACTAGCTGCTCCTGGACCCTCTCTGCCCTGGCTCTGACATCAGAAGCCAGTTGTTTATCTCTCAATGGCTTATTTCCTCCATGGACCCTTGCAGAAGAAAGGAAGCTCTAATGTCTATTGACTCACCCACTTTATCTTACTCAGGAGACAAGTTAATAAATCAGAATATTCTTTGGTTGGGTCCTGCTACCCAGTATACCACATTATCTTCTGATTCTCAAGCAGCTTGCTTGCTATCTGAACTCCGAACACTGTGGCCTTGGTTTCTGATTTTTTTTTTAAATAAGGAGAAAAAAAAAAAAAAATCTGTAGAGGACACTTCCACATACAGGCTGAAAGCCATTTCATCTTTTTCTTGCCAACTGGGAAGGTTAGATAATCACAAACAAATCTTTTAGAAATATCAATCCTAATGAATGAAGGAGGGAAGGCATTTAAACAGCCCTGCTGACGGTCACACCACCTTGACAAAAGCAGAGGAAGAGAGGCTTGGAAAAAACATCTCTTTCCTGATGATGGACTCTGAAAAACAAACTGAGGGTTCTAGAGGGTAGGGGGG
>NW_027397096.1:6874579-6909991 GCF_003265705.2 Callorhinus ursinus | reverse complement strand
TGGGTGTTATGAACAAACAATGAATCATGGAACACTGCATCAAAAACTAATGATGTAATATATGGTGATTAACATAACAATAAAAAAATTTAAAAAAAAAAAAAAAATCTCTTTCCTATTTCCCCCTCCTCCCTCACTCTTGAAAACAACTGTTGTCCAGGGATAGAGAAGTCCCCGCATTTGTTTATGTTGTGACAAAAGGGCTGGACAGCCCCAGGAATCATTCAGGGTGGGCTAATAAATCTTAGTGCTAATCTGTTAGATTGCTCTAGCCCCAAAGCATCTCTGGTCCCTCGCCCACTGAGATTTCTCTCTCTCTTTCTTGAGCATTTAAAACATTTTAACAACAGCCAGCTGGCTAGTAATATAACATAATTAATATAAATTTACATAATAATGCAAGTTATTTGCATACCTTGCTCTATCCAATGAGAGTATGCCCTTTGAGGGCCAAGGCTCCAAAACAATGAGCACAGAGCCTCACTCTGTAAATCAGTGAATGAAATTGTTGCAGACTTAATCGATACTGGTTAATGGATTGCTCCAAACCGTGCAGCACATCCTGTTGGGGAACAAAAAATCATTCCAAAACAAGAGTCATGGGTCCTTGATTTATCAGCTGTATGTTTTGAGATGGCACTCAGAGTCCTTAGAATGGGGCCTTTGACTCAGTGGGGTGGCAAAGGACAGGAAGATGGCATTTAGCCAAAGCCTGTAGGAGAGCCAAGGGGATTTGCAAAAGGAACAAGCAGAAGAGGAGGGAGACCCCAGCAAAGAAGCCACCCCTCCCTGCAGAGGGCAGACCAGGCAGCCGTTGAGGGTGTAAACTGGTAGAGCCTTTAGGCCAGGGAGGTGGATGGGGACTTGGCAGGATCCACCAAAATAAAAAAGCATGCATCCCCTTCAATCTAGCAATTTCTGTCCTGCAGAAATACTTAAAAATGTACTCCCAAGAAGCCTGGATAAAGATCTTTTCTGTGGCATTGTTTGCGAGAGCAAATAATTGGAAACAAGTTAATGTTCATTGATAGGAGGATGATTATGCATCTGCATTCCCCCACCCCCCACCTCCCTGCAACAGTTAAAGATGGTGAGAAAGACCTGGAGGTCCCTTGGGGAAATTTTCCAAGACTTATTGGTGAGAAAAGTGAGTTACAGAACAATACAGGCAGTTTGGTCCCATTTGTATTAAAAATACTCACATGCTGCTATGGTGACAGATTGTGACTACACTTAGGTGAGCACTGAGTAATGTATAGAATTGTCAAATCGCTATGTTGTACACCTGAAACTAATATAACACTGTATGTTATACTTAAGTAATAAATTAAAAATTAAAAAAAGAATACACTTATCATGATGAGCACTGAGTAATGTACAGAATTGTTGAATCACTATATTGTACATATGAAACTTCTATAATACTATATGTTAATTACACTGTAATTAAAAATTTAAATGGAGACATTTAAAAAATTAAAACTGTAACTATCATAAAAAAATACATGCTAAACTAAACTCTGTATTTATAAATGCACGTGTATGCAAATAGCACACAGAAAAATTTTGGAGAGGTGCATACCCTACTGAGAGCCGCTCAGAGGAAGGCAAAAGAATTGAGTATGCAAGATTTTCCGCTTTTTCTGGATGCCTGGAATATTTATAACAAGAGTGCATTTGTGTATTCATGTATTAGTTGTGCAATTTTTAAAGACATGCATAATACAGCTATTTACAAACATGTTTTAGTGTTTGGACCCGGCATCTAACAGACAGATGGGCTCATATAAAGGGGGGTAGGGGCCTGCTCCCTGCAGCCAGGGACAGCCTCCTCTGCAGGATCGTCCTGCAACATCTTCCCCAGTGGACAGCCTACACCAGACCCTGCTTCTGCTCCCAGCACATGCAGAGGCCGTAGGGAAAGGCCCACAGCTCTGAAGTTTCCCGTTTAGGGGGAAAAAATTTTCTTTGTAAAGATTTTTGCCTGTTTTTGAGGTTAGCTTAAAAGGAAAAAGTACCCCCCTCCAACATTCAGATCTAGGGCCAGAGTGCAGTTCCCAAAGATCATTAAAGAGCATGGGCCCAGAACACATCAGTCCTCCATCCCGGTGGGATGCATTTAATGAGCTTAATGATTGGATTGGGTTGATTAGGGTAGATTAGATTGACAGGTGTCCTTAACCATTCCATAGCTCCTAGAGTTGCCCTCTGCCCTTCTCCACCTCCATTCCCTCAGGCCTGGCCGCCCCACAGGGATAGCCCCCTCTCCCTGCCCACTCTGGAGACAGTGGGTACTCTCACTTGTTGGGGTTCTGTCTCTGGGACTGAGACTTATCCTAGGCGTGCCCTAGCACCTGTCCCAGGGACTGGTGTATAATAGGGGCTCAGGAAGTGTTCATTACACTGAATTGGACTGATCTGAGCCCTCCCAAACCTCCACCGAAAGGCCTGAAAGGAGACAGCAGCAGGAGCAGACTGGGCCAGGCTGGGAAAGCTTTCCCCACCACCCGGCTGGTCAGGCTGTTCCTGAGGCTGAGCCCCAGACTGGCCCCATCACCAAGGCCGCTGCTTCTGGGACCCAAAGGGTGAAGGATGGCAGGGGACACTGTGATGCCCAGTGCTGGCAGATGGAAGACAGGAGCTTGAGCTTAGCCACACTTCGAACCTCAGAAGGAGCGCTCGCTTCGGCAGCACATATACTATATACGAACCTCAGAAGGAGCGCACGCAGGGACTCCTCCCTGTCTGAGGGGACACAGCCTTGGATGAGACATCACTGTGCAGGCAAGTCTTTCAAGAAGTCATAACTGATATTTATTGAGCCCAGAACCTTTCTAAATGTGTCATATCAATTATCTTAGGTATACCTCTCAAATGGAATAAGGTAGAAGTAATTGGAAACCATTTTATAGGAAATCAAACTGGAGCACAGAAAAGTGAAGGAACTTGCCCAAGGACACGCAGCAAGGACGTGGTTCAGCCTGGAATTGGAGTCAGTTGGAAATACTGCCTTCAGTTGCCCTGGGGCGTTCTGCTCCTCTTCTGGCCAAGAGAACAGGACAGGCTCTGAGGAACTCAGAGAGGGAGAAACCAAGACACAGGAGGAGGCCTCCCCCTGGGCAGGTGTTGTGAAAAGCCCCAGGTGCAGGAGAAGGAAGGCCAGCTCCAGAATGGAAAGTACTAGAAGGCTAGGGAGAGGGGAGGAGGCCATGCAGACACATTCAACACAGGCACAAAACACCTCCAAAATGGATGGAGAAAAGAGCATGGCCCACACGGACAAGGAGCCAAGGGCAGCTGCTTCTGTCTGGTTTCTTTCCATGAAGATCGAAACAGGCTTATTGGAGAAAATTGGTGGGGGACAGAAAAGTAGTAAAACATAACCCATCAAACTCCAACTTCAAGGAAGGAATGGTTATGCATTTGGCATCTTTGGCATCTTTCCTTGCAGTTTTCTCTCTGTATACTTTATTGTTCATGTCTGCTTAGTTAGGGCCGTTGGGGTGGCCAGGAGCAGATCGCCTCAGAGGCTCACTCAGGAAGGGGCCTGGTAGCTGAAGGCTGCTGAGAGGCTGCAGACAGACACACGGCAAACACAGCACATCCGGTCTCGTGCCCGCTGAGAGCCAGAGCCAATGACTGCTCCCTCCCTTCCTCCACGTGTGTGGCTCCCCGCTCTCCCCCACCTTCTCTCCCTCTCCCTCCCTCCTTCCTTCTTCTTTCCTTCCCCTCCCTCCATCCCTCCCTCTCTCCCCCCCCTCTCTCTTGCTCCCTCGTCATTCTTTCTTCTCTCTCCTTTCAGACACCACAAGTGATGTTTCTGCACCTCCCCATCCTCTCTCTGCGGGCAGGACCCCAACCCTGCTTGCACATTTGCACGGGGTTTTGCCTCCTTGTAACGTCAGCTTGCACAAAGCCCATGGTGGCTGGGCGCTCTCAGTAGGGCACTGGGCGGGCCACACATTCCCACAGTCACCGCTAACGCAGTAGGCACTGGACTCTGATGCTTCTTTCGCCTCCCACCCGTCCACCTCATTTCGCACAGACACCCCCTGTAACATTGTCAGAGCGTCCCACCACAGTCCCCTGGGTGCAGCTACCAAAGTCACCTCCATCCGTCCTTGTTCTTAGATCCTCAGGACCACTGGTGACGGTGGTCCTGAGTGAGCACCAGGCACCTGCTACTTTCTCCAGGCTGCCTCATCACAACCACCCTGTGAGATAGGCTTCCTCGTGCACATTTCGCATATGGGGAAATAAAGGCTCAGTGGTAGAGAGATGCAATTCGAATGCAGACCTCTGAGCTTCTTTCTACTTCCCCACCCTGCGTCTGAGCTCACAGGCTTCCCAAGGGCCCAGAAGCCTTTGGCTGCTCCTTGTGGGCAGAATTCCTGCAAACCAAGAGGAAATAAGACCCTCTAATAAAGAGAATTCATTTCAGACCTCCACATCCCTTCCTAATGCCAGCTTCTCTTTAAATGTGATTGATGCTGCTTTACTTTATAAGCATTTAAGAAGCCACTTAGTGATAGCAACTGACTTCCTGATAGGTAGCAAACATGGCTATTATTATGACTATTCTCCAAGGCTTATCCATTTCTTCAGTTGGTCCGAGCAGAAATAAGGATGAGCCACTGTTGAAATTTTCCTAGGAAACACACTCCTATTTTGTCCACACACCATGCATCTAGGCAGCACGGGGGGCCCGCCTGGGGCTGCATTCCCTGTGGCGCACCTTTCCCGCGTGTTTTGGAGCAGGGGATTGGACTATTCATCCTCTTCCCAGTGGGGAAGTGCATGTGTCATTACAGATCAGGAAGGAAAGCTGAGATCTTTGCCTGCTGCCTTTCTACAAGGGAGAGAAGAAGCAGCAATACAGCCCCAGCATGGAGGAGGGGGGGCCCTGGTCATAGTCATGACTCTGCCATTCATTCTTAACACAGCCATGGGCAGTGTTCTATACCTCTTTGGGCCTCGGACTCTACCTGCCTAGTGAGCGAATAATGTCTGCTCCTCTCATTCGGCTCTTGACAGGGTCAGACTGGATAATAACCGTGCAAGTGTTTCAATCATGAAGTGACTACAGCCCTCTTTCCGGATGGAGAAGCAATGGCACGTAGTAGAGTCACGCGCACCTGATTCGATCTGCTCTTTACCCGGGAAAAGCACGTACCCACCCCCTGGCATTGAGATGGCTTGTGCTGGTGGCAGCAGAGACTCTGGCTCCTGCTTCCAGATGTAGTAATGGAATGGATTTATCCTCTCATCCAAAACAAGCGAAAAAACAAACAATGTATGAACAACAGTTTTCAAGAGTACTGAATATTAGACAACAAAGAACAGCAATCCCAGAGAGATGGGAAACAAAATAGTGAGCCCTCTGACTGCCCCAGCTTACATCCTTCGAAGTCTCCAGGCCACAGTGTGTGGAGGGGCCCAGGCAGAGCCCGTGGACTCCTGAGTTGAGGACACATTGAGTCCAGGAAGACCAAGGCAACTAGAGTTCACAGGACGGAGTATCGATAAGGAAAGAACCACAGAGGGAAGTCCAAAGATCTATAGAGCATCCCCCTCAGAATTCAGGTTCCTTACTGGGCTGTGCATACAAGGAAACTATCCAAGGCCAAGGAAAGAGTGAGCTGAGAGGCCTCGGGGGAGCAGTGTGCAGCACTCACACAGAGCTGGGGATGCTGCCTGGAAACACTCGTAATTCACAGCACATTGGGGGGAGGCATCCAAAGGGGTCTTGCACCAGCAGTAGCAAATAATTAGCTCTAGATTAAAACTGCTCTGCTTCCACCTAACAAATCCTAAAGCAAAACCCAAAAGGGTCAACTAAATTGTGTCCCAGGGCAAAGCTCGAGAAAATTTACAGAAATACAGAAATATCTGACACCCAATATGACAATATTCACAATGTCTGACACTCAATCAATACTACCAGGCATGCAGAGGCAGGAAAATACAATCCATAAGGAGAAAAATGATCACTCCATTGAAACCAACTCAGATCTAACACATGTGAGAAACAGCCAGCAAGAACATTAAAACAGGGGTGCCTGGGTGGCTCAGTCGGTTAAGCGGCTGCCTTTGGCTCAGGTCGTGATCCCAGAGTCCTGGGTCGGAATCCCTGCTCAGCAGGGACCCTGCTTCTCCCTCTGCCCCTCACCTCACTCACTCTCTCTTGCTCTCTCGCACTTTCTTAAGTAAATAAATAAAATCTTAAAAAAAAAAAAAAGAACATTAAAACAGTTATAACTAAATCCCATATGTTCAAAGTATGGACTTGGAATATGTTTTTTTAAAAAGACCCAAATTGAGCTTCTGGAGATAAAATCTACGATGTCTGAAATGAAAAATATGCTGGAGGGGATTAACAGCCAGTTAAACACTGCAGAGGAAAAGATTAGTTAACCGGAAGAAATGGTAATGAAACAGAGAGAACAAAGAATTTTTGAAAGTATCAGTGAGCCATGGGACAACTTCAAGTGGCCTGGTATATGTGGATTTGGAGTTTGTGAAGAAAGGGGAGGGGCAGAAAAAATATTTGAGCAAATGCTGGCCACATCCATTCCAAATTTGTTGAAAACTATAAATCCACAGATCTGAACAACTCAACAAACCTTAATACCAAGAAACATGAAGCAAACTGCATCAAAATCACTCAAAATCAGTAAGAAGAGAAAATCTTCAGAGCATCTGGAGGAAAATAACTCATTGCATACAGAGAAACAGCGATAAAAATGACAGTAGATTTTTCATCACCAACAAATCCACATAAGAGGACAGTGAGGCACATCTTCACATACAGAAAGAAGAAAAAACTGTCAATCAAGAATTGTATACCCAGTGAGAATATCTTCCAAAAAATGAAGGCTTTCTCAGACATGTAAAAGCTGAAACTTCCCTGGCTCCATCATCAGCAGACCTGTATTGCAAGAGATAATAAAGAAAGTCCTTTAAGCAAAAGGAAAATGATACCAAATGGAAATAGAAATCCACGCAAAAGGCATAAAGAGCACCAGATATGGTAACTACATTGGTAAATATATAAGATTTCTTTCTTACTATTTGAATTTATTTAAAATACAAATGACTGCTAAATAATAAGAATGTATTATGAATTTTTTATAATATATGTATAAATAAAATGAAAGTCAGCAACTGCATAAAAGCAATAAAAATAAAAGGAAGAATACTATTACAAGATCCTTACACTACATATGAAGTGTTATATATCCCTTGAAGGTAAACAGTGATAAGTGAAAGGTATACACTATAAACCCTACAGCAACCACTAAAATATCAACACAAAAAGTTACATCTAATAATCCAAAAAAAGTATGAACAGAGTCACAAAATATACTTAATTAGTCTAATAGAAGGTAGAAAACGAAGGAAAGGGGAAAAGAGAACAAATGGGACCAAAAAACACATAAAACAAGATGATAGACTTAAATCTAACATGTCAATGAGCACATTACACAAAAATGGTTTAAGAACCACAATTAAAAGGTAGATTGTCAGACTGATTAAAAAAGCAAGTCCCAACAGTATATTGGTTACAAAAAAACATTTTAACTATAAAGGTACTAACAGAAGAAAAGCATAGAAACATATAAACCACACCAATCAAAAGAAACTTGGAATGACTAGAATATCAGACAAGTAGATTTCAGAGCCAACAATATCATGAAAGATAAAGAAGGGTATTTCATAACTGTGAAATTGTCAATTCCTCAAGAAGACATGACAATCCTAAACATGTATGCACCTAATGGAAAGTTTCATAAATATGTCATAAAGCAAAAACTGATAGAACCACAAAGAAAAATAAACGAATCCACAATTATAGTTGGGGATTTCAAAACCCCCTCTCTCAATAATTTATAAGACAACTAGACAGAAAACCAGCAAGGATGTAGAAGGTTTGAACAGCACTATCAACCAAGTTGACCTAATGGACATTTATACACCGTTGGCAAAGTACACTTTCTTTTCAAGTACACACAGAACATTTGTCAAGATAGACCACATCCTGGGCCATAAAACAAATTTCAATAACGTTAAAAGGATTCAAGTCTTGCAAAGTGTGTTCTCGGATCATAATGGAATTAAGTTAGAAATGTGTAACAGAAAGATAGCTGAAAAATCTCCAAATATTTAGAAGCTAAAAAACACACTTCTAAATAATCCATGAGTGAAAGAAGAAATCAAAAGGGAAATTAGAAAGTATTATGAACTGAATAAAAATGGAAGTCTGACATGTAAAAAATTTTGGATGCCAGTAGAGAGGCACTAGAAAGGAAATTTATAGAATTAAATGCCTATATTAGAAAAGGAAGAAAAGTCTCAAATTAATAACCTCAGCTTCCATGTTAAGAAACCAGAAAAAGGGGCGCCTGGGTGGCTCAGTTGGTTAAGCGACTGCCTTCGGCTCAGGTCATGATCCTGGAGTCCCGGGATCGAGTCCCGCATCGGGCTCCCTGCTCAGCAGGGAGCCTGCTTCTCCCTCTGACCCACTTCCCTCTCTTGCTCTCTATCTCTCATTCTCTCTCTCTCAAATAAATAAATAAAATCTTTAAAAAAAAAAAAGAAAAAAGAAAAAAGAAACCAGAAAAAGAAGAGCAAATTAAATTAAAAGTAAACACAAGAGGCTTTGGGAGTTGAGATGGCAGAGGAGTAGGGGGACCCTAAGTTTGTCTCATCCCTCGAATACAGCTAGATAGTAATCAAATCATCCTGAACACCTGAGAAATCAATCAGAGGTCTGAGAAAACAAATACTACAAGTCTTCAAGCAGAAAAGCAACCACCGTTTGGAAGGTAGGAAGTGTGGAGACTTGAATCCGGTGTGATATAGCTAAGGATTCAGCAGCGGGTAGGGAGCCTGCTTAAGGAGACTATTGCAAGGTATTATAAGCAGTGGGGTGCAAAATCAGAACTTTCAGAAGTCTGCTACAGTGGCGGGGCGGGGGGGAGGGTGCCTAGCTTAAAGGTGCTCACGTGGTGAAGCAGGGCAGAATCTCCACTGTGACAGCTGGTCTGAGGATCCCCTGGGTTGTAAGAAGAACAGGTGACACCTAAGTGATACCCTATTTTCTAGGCCTAGGAAGCCAGATGAGAACAGCAAGTCTAGGTACCGGCTTTCTGTTCTGTGTTGCCATAAACTGCAAACCGCTGCACAGTCAAGAGACTGCTTTCCTAGGATGGGTCCAGCAAAAGGCAGAAGCAGGGAGACTCTCTGCAGAAGGAACAGCACAGGTCTGTGCCATGGGAGTCCCTAAAATTTGGAGTTTTGAAACTCAATTGTGTGCCTGAGATAAAAACGCTCAGTCCCAGGCCGGGTGAACACAGAGTTCTGACAGAAACCGGGGAGACAAGAGTGATTGATTGCTCTTCTGCAAGGACTCACTGAAGAGAGGAGGCCAAGAATTTTCAGCTCCAGAGCTGGAGAGTGAAGCGCCCATATTCATCCCAGCCCCCCTGAAAGCCTGAGCAGGGGGGCGGGCAAAACAGCGCCACCTAGTGGACGCCGGAGCCGCCTACACAGAGCCTTGCCTCCGCGCACTGGAGGTCCATTTCCACTAGAGCAATTCCCCCTGAGAATCAGCGCAACAGGCCCCTTCCCCAGAAGCACAAACAACTCGCTCCCACCAGGTTTACAGATCATAGAGGGCTTCAGAGCTTCAGCTCTAGGGGAAAATAGTATCTAACATCCTTTGTATTTTATTCTTCTTTTTTATAATTTTTTTCAGTTATTTTCTTCTTTCAATTCCTTTTTTTATTTCTTTTTTAATTTTTGTTTTATATGTACTTCATATATTTTTTTGTTTCCTTTCATTGTATTTTCTTTATATATATATATATATGTATATATATATATATATATATATATACACACATACATACATACATATAGGTATCTTATTTGGGGTCCTAGTTTCTTTTAACAAGCAAACCAAAACACACTCAGGATCTAGGTTTTTTGTTTTGTTGTTGTTGTTATTGTTCTTTTTTCTTTTTCTTTCTTTTCTTTTCTGGACAAAATGACAAGATGGAGAAATGCACCCCAAAAGAAAGAACAGGAGGTAGTACTCACAGCCAGGGATTTAATCAATATGTATATAAGTAAGATGTCTGAACTAGAACTTAAAACTATGATTATAAGGATATTAGCTGGGCTTGAAAAAAGCATAGGAGACACTAGAGAATCCTTTACTGTAGAGATAAAAGAACTAAAATCTAGTCAGGCCAAAATTAAAAATGCTAGAACCAAGATGAAGTCCCAAATGGAGGTCATTAAAATGAGGATGAGTGAATCAGAAGAGCGAATCAATGATACAGAAGATGAAATTATGGGAAAGAATGAAGCTGAAAAGAAGAGGGAAAGAAAACTATTAGATCACAAAGGTAGATTTACGGAACTCAGTGATTCGATAAAGTACAATAATATAGGTATTATAGGAATCCCTCGATTGATGCAGAAAAAACGTTTGACGAAATACAGCATCCTTTCCTGATTAAAACTCTTCAGAGTGTAGGGATAGAGGGAACATTCCTCAATTTCATAAAAACCATCTATGAAAAGCCCACAGCGAATATCATTCTCAATGGGGAAAAGCTGAGAGCTTTTCTCCTAAGATCAGGAACACAACAAAGATGCCCACTCTCACCACTATTGTTCAACATAGTACTGGAAGTCCTAGCAACAGCAATCAGACAACAAAAAGAAATAAAAGGTATTCAAATTGGCAAAGAAGTCAAACCCTCTCTCTCTTGGCAGATGACATGATACTTTATGTGGAAAACCCAAAAGACTCCACCCCCAAATTACTAGAACTCATACAGCAATTCAGTAATGTGGCAGGATACAAAATCAATGCACAGAAATCAGTTGCTTTCCTATACACTAACAATGTAACTGTAGAAAGAGAAATTAGTGAATAGATTTCATTTACAATAGCACCAAAAACCATAAGATACCTTGGAATAAACCTAACCAAAGAGGTAAAGGATCTATAATCTAGAAACTACAGAACACTTATGAAAGAAATTGAAGAAGGCACAAAAAGATGGAAAAACATTCCATGCTCATCAGAAGAATCAGAAGGATCGGAAGAATCAGAAGCATCGGAAGAATAAATATTGTTAAAATGTCTATGCTGCCCAGGGCAATCTATTCTTTCAACGCCATCCCAATCAAAATACCAATGGCATTTTTCAAAGTGCTGGAACAAATAATCCAAAATTTGTATGGAACCAGAAAAGACCCTGAATAGCCAAGGAAATGTTGAGAAAGAAAAACAAAGCTGAGGGCATCACGTTGCCTGATTTCAAGCTGTATTACAAAGCTGCTATCACCAAGCCAGCACCAAGACACCAAAAATAGACACATAGATCAATGGAACAGAATAGAGAGCCCAGATATGGACCCTCAACTCTATGGTCAACTAGTCTTCTACAAAGCAGGAAAAAATATCCAATGGAAAAAAGGCAGTCTCTTCAATAAATGGTGCTGGGAAAATTGGACAGCTATATACAGAAGAATGAAACTTGACCATTCTCTTACACCACACGCAAAGACAAACTCTAAATGGATGAAAGACTTCAATGTGAGACAGGAATCAATCAAAATCCTAGAGGAGAACATAGGCAGTAACCTTTTCAACATCAGCCACAGCAACTTCTTTCAAAACACATCTCCAAAGGCAAGGGAAACAAAAACGAAAATGAACTTTTGGGACTTAATCAAAATAAAAACCTTCTGCACAGCAAAGGAAACAGTCAACAAAACAAAGAGGCAACCCAGGGAATGGGAGAAGATTTTTGCAAATGACACTACAAAGAGCTGATATCCAAGATCTATAAAGAACTTCTCAAACTCAACACGCAAAAACCAAATAATCAAGTCAAAAAATGGGCAGAAGACATGACCAGACACTTCTCAAAAGAAGACATACAAATGGCTAAGAGACACATGAAAAAATGTTCAACATTACTAGCCATCAGGGAAATTCAAATCAAAACCACATTGAGATACCACCTCACACCAGTTAGAATGGCAAAAATTGACAAGACAAGAAACAACAAATGTTGGCGAGGTTGTGGAAAAAGGGGAAACTCTTACACTGTTCTTGGGAATGCAAGTTGGTACAGCCACTTTGGAAAACAGTGTGGAGGTTCCTCAAAAAGTTAAAAACAGAGCTACCCTATAACCTAGCAATTGCCCTACTAGGCATTTATGCAAAGAATACAAAGATAGTGATTCAAAGGGGCACATGCACCCAATGTTTATAGCAGCAATATCCACAATATCCAAAATATGGAAAGATCTCAGATGTCTATCAATGGATGAATGGATAAAGAAGATGTGGTGTATACACACACACACACACACACACACACACACACACATACACACACACAGTGCAATATTACTCAGCCAGCAAAAATAATGAAATCTTGCCATTTGCAATGACGGGATGGAACTAGAGAGTATTATGCTAAGTGAAATAAGTCAGTCAGAGAAAGACAAATACCATATGATTTCATTTATATGGGGAATTTAAGAAACAAAAGAGATGAACATAGGGGAAGGGAAGGAAAAATAAAATAAGATTAAAACAGAGAGGAAAGCAAACCATAAGAGACTCTTAACTACAGGAAACAAACAGGGTTGCTGGAGGGGAGTGGGTGGGGGGAATGGGGTAACTGGGTGATGGGCATTAAGGAGGGCACTTGATGTAATGAGCACTGGGTGTTCTATGCAACTGATGAATCATTGAATTCTACCCCTGAAACTAATAATACACTATATGTTAACTAAATTAATTTTAAATTAAAAAAATAAAAATTAATTAAATTAAATAAGAAAAAATAAAAGTAAGCACAAGAAAAGAAATAATTAAAATCATAATAGAAATCAATGAAATATAAAAATAAAGTTTTTGAGATGATTAATAAAATGGATAAACTTCAAGGCACCTGAGTGACTGTCAGTTAAGCATCCACCTTCGGCTCAGGTCATGATCTCAGGGTCCAGGGATCAAGCCCCATGTCGGGGTCCCCACTCAGCGAGGAGTCTGCTTCTCCCTCTCCCTCTGCCCCTCCCCCTGTTTATTATCATTCTCTCTCTCTCTCTCTCTCTCTCCAATAAATAAATAAAATCTTTTTTAAAATGGATAAACTTCTAGCCAGAATGATCAGAAAACCATGAGAAAAAAACACAAGGTATCAAAATTAGGAAGAAGAGAGTTAACATCAGTACAGACTCTACCGATATAAAAAGGGCAATAAGAGAAAACTATTAATAATTTTATGCCAATGAATTCAACAATTTAGGACTCGACGTGGGGTTGCAATGATTCAAATTCACTCTCACTTACTTTCTGTTGCCTCTAGGGGTTGCATCCAGGGTGACCAGCCATCCTGGTTTGCCTGGACTAAAGGGTCTCCTAGGAGGTGGGACTTTCAATGTTAAAACTGGAACAGTTGGTCACCCTAGGTGGCATCCCTCTTGTAATTCCACAGTTCCCTCTTCCCAGTAGGTCACCCAGTAGCCACAGCCAACCACAGAGGGATATCACGTACCAGATTTGACCCTGCCCTTGTGCTCTCCGGGTCATCTAAGCGGGCAAGAGTCTTTGCTTGACCTCGTCTCCATACTGGCCCTGCAGGTCAGAGGCAGGGTCTTGCAGGGGCATTCTGTTTCTCTGGCATCATGCCACAAATGCCCCTGATTAATCGTCCCTTGCTTTGGGCCCAGGTGTTCTGCAGGGGTTGCTGTGTTCTTGGAAACATCTCCTTGGGAGGCATTAAAGAAGTGACTCCCAACCTCCAGAGCTGGAAGTGGCTTTGAAGGTATTATTGCTCTTGTCCTGGCCTACCTGCAACCCCTCCCTCACTAACCATTGAGCCTGGGGGTTCACTTCTGTTCTTTTAAAACTTTCCAGTGTTTCTGCCTCTTCCTGCCATATTTGAGGCCACTGAGGCACTCTGGAAAGTCACACTTTATAGCCATCCATGAGCCTGTGCCACCCTCACGCAAGCACCTTCATGGCTCCCCATTGTCTAAAGAATAAAATATGGTTTCACGATGCCAAAGTTCAAGGTCTCCTATGATCCAGGTCCATACTTCATGCAATGCTCTGCCCTGTAGGTTCCTGACTCTGACCTTTGTCTGCTCTATTTCCATTTCTCGGAATTCCATCTCTCCAGCTCCTCACATACAAATCCAGCCCTTCTCTTTGTGCTCGCCTCAAATGCCACCTCCTCCAGGAAATCTTCTCAGGTGCCCACAGCTGAAAATGTGGTCTTTTTCTCTGAATCAGCTTTGTCTGTGGCTCTTCACCCTTTCTGCTGTGTGTGAGAGTTCTTCACACACAGTTCTCTTGACTCCTAGATTCTAATCAGTACTTGACAGCAGGCTCCCCATCACCCAACCCTTGTGTATGCTTAACCCAACCATGACCTGGGCCCATAATTTACCCCCAAGAACTCTATGTTTCAGCCATCATAAATGGCTTCTCAGTCCCCCCACCCCCCCAACACACACACACAGAGCTGTGCTTGCTCACTTAAGACTCTGGGCTTTTGCCCATGCTCTTCCTCACCTGCCATGCCCTTCCTCCTGATCTGCTTGGTAACTCAACCATCATTTTGCAATCTCAGGTTTCTTTCCCAAAGTCCCCAGGCTCCCACCCATTGCTAGGGAGCACTTACTTCCCTGTACTCTCCCATCTCTGCATCTCTGTCCCCCAAGGATATGGTGGCACCTTCCATATGCCTCATCTTTATCTCTCTGATGCCCAACAGAGGACTTGGCCCCCCAGGAAGCACCAGCAAACATTTATTGAATGAATGATAGTGCTAAGTCATGGTTGCCTGGGGAGCAGGCAGCTCACCACCCCCAAAGCCTGTTCCAATTTACTTCATCCTGAACTAACAGCTGATTAACATTGCTCTGTGACCTTGGAAAGTCATGTTCTCTCTCTGTATGGTCAGTCCATTTATCTGTAAAATGAGGGAGTAGGATCTGGTAGAAAACAAAGGCCCTACCAAGTTCCCCCTCAATGACATTGAGTGTTTAGCCTAAAATTTTCGATATTTTATGTCTGGTCTCCTCAAGTAGCCCATGAGGATATTCTTCATCCCCCAGCTCAAGCCCAGCACCAGGCTCGGTGTCCCCAGGGCCCCACTGGCCACCAGCTGAATAAGTATTAGACCACTCAGGGGTCCAGGATCTCACCTCCCACAAGCAGGGTGAGAATCCATGCAACTCACATGCCAGAGACAGCCATTGTTCCCCCCAGGTACCACCTGGATGTGTCCAAGTTATTCTTTCTAACCCCCCTGGCTCACTCATAAGCTCCCAGCTTAAAATGTTCTTTACTGAAGCACCTGGTGGCTCAGTCGGTTGAGCACTTGACTCTTGATTTTGGCTCAGGTGGTGATCTCAGGGTTGTGAGATCAAGCCCTGTGTCGTACTCTGCGCTCAGCACAGAGTCTGCTTGTCCCTCTCCCTCTGCTCCTCCCCACTCTGCTCTCTCTCTCTCCCTCTCAAATTCATAAATAAATAAATAAAATCTTAAAAAAAAAAAAAGATGTTCTTTACCGCCCTTGAGCAAGAGAGCCATTGCCTTTCTGAGAGAGAAGGCCATCAGCTCCAATAGTGAAAAGACAGGCAGCAGGTGGGTTCTTTCAGCCCTGAGGGAAATTCTGGTTGGAAAGATGGCCCAGGTGTCCTGCTCTGGTAGGGAAGGCCCTGGTGAAGACACCCCTTCTGTTGTAGCAGTGGGGAGACAACTTAGTGTGTGCCTTAGTGTCCCCCCAGTCTGAGATGGAGCCCCAGCTCTGCCCTTATTGGCTTCGGCATCTTGAACATGGGCCTTAATTTCTCAGGCTTCATCTGTCAAAGTGGTGGGAAAAGCCTGCCAATTTCCAAGGGCTCTTGTGAGTGTTAATAATAAACAATTTTAAGATCTGATATATAGGTTATTTTTCATTTTACTTCACTTTTTACCTCTTCGATTGTACTGCCCTGTTTTTCTCCCACTTCCATTCCCTCTCCTTAGCTTGTTATGACACATGACGCTGATGTTAATGACACAGAAACCATTCCCTTGCCATCTCTTGCACATGGTAGACGTTTTGTGAACACTGGATGAATGAATAACTATCCAGTCACACCTGGGAGGGAGGATGAAGTTGCCCCCCATCCTCCTCCAGGTATCATCTGAGTAGTAATAATCTATTCCATGGTTTTCAATAAATCTAGAAGTCCTACTATGTGCTGTTAATTTTCGTAAATTAATTTCACCCCCAAACAACCCTGTCCAGTAAGTGTGGTGTGTCCCCGTCTGAGAAACCGGACCCTGAGAGGACCCAGGCCCAAACCCTTAGGCGAGAGGGTTCTCATTCAAATCCAAGTCTTTCAAATCCACACTTTGAATCACTGCCCGCAGCACCTCACAAAGGATTTATCATCTTTCCATCTCAGAATTGATGCACGTGCATTAACATAAACTCAGAAAAGACAGAATAGAAAGCATAAAAGTTTAACAACCAAAAGACATCCTAAATTTAATACTCTGGAATGCTTTTTTAGATCTCTTTTTCTGCATGTAGATTTCATGGGTTAGAGTTTTGTGCGTGCGTGCGTGTGTGTGTGTGTGTGTGTGTGTGTGTGTGTTTTCAGAGTCATAATCATACAGTATAAGCAGATATGTATCCCCACTTATTCTGTTGAAAGCATTTTCTCCATCTTACTTACGCTATATACCCATCATTGTAATAGTTCCAGCAAATGGACATATTATAATTTACTTATTATTGTAATAGTTCCAGCAAATGGACATATTATAATTTACTTATTATCTTGCTATTGTTGAGATCTTGAGTGGCTTATCTCTTTTTATGTTCAGCAGGTAAATAATACCCTGCTGAACATTTTTGTGCACGGAGCTTTAAGATTATTTTCTTGGCTAATTTTAATCTTTCTTTAGGCCAGTTTTCTAGAAGGATGAGGTTACTCAGTCAAGGGAAATGAGCATTTGTAAGGCTCTTGAAAAATTTAGTGCCAACTGTACTTTCCCAGAGATTTTCATGTAAGAAAAAAAATAATAGAGAAAAGGAGGAGTAGAAGACCAAAGGAAGATGGATGGTCCCTGGACAGCTGACAGCCATAGACAAGAGCAAACAGGGTCTGCCAGCCATAAAGCTTTATCATGGACTGGGTCATGTCAAAGAGGAGCAATAGCAAGAAGCAAAAAGATGTTTTCTTACTTCTCAGGAAGGAAAAAGAAGCAGATACAAATACTGCATGTGGATTAGTGAAATAAAGTTATTTTCAGTCACTCCCAAAGCGCAAGAGGTGTGTTTACTTAAAAAATAGCACAAGGAAATCTACTCTTACCATACAAATCTCACCACCTTTTCCAGTGGGCCACGCCTGTATGCTTTGAGAAAGAAGGCCCAGCATTAGGTCTGTCGCTGAACAGCTCTGCATCTGCTGACCTCTCTGTCCTTGGTTTACAGGCCCGCCTTACCTACTTCCCAGGGGTTACTATGAGGATACATAAGCTCATGTATATGAAGATCTTTTTGTAAAATTTCAATCACTTATACAACTTGCTGTTTAAAAATTAATCTCCTATTCATAATCATTCATGGGATAAGGACCTTCACGGCTATACAGAAGGCATCCCAGCCTAGTTTCTCGGAATGTTTTCAATATGCCAGTACATAAGCCTATAAGCCTATAAAATAGGCTTATATCAATTTCTAAAAGTGACATATGCTCAACTTGTACTGGAAAACTCAGGTTGTGTAAACCAAGACACAACTTCTCCACTCTGAATCTGAGCAGATACGGCCTCTGCCCTATGCCCCCCAACTTCAACACCAGATAAAATTGTGCTGGTTCATATGCACCTTAAAGCTGAGCTGACTTAACCACTGAGGACCTCAGAACCCTTTCAGAATCCCCCCAACCCTGAGTCAGCCCCTGGAAGCAAGACCACAGACTAGGGCCGTTCCATTCCGTTCAATGAGCACCACTGGGCCCCCCTGCTTAAAAGTGATCTTCCTTCTACTCTCCAGAGGTTTATTCCAGAGGGTTTGGCAGTCAGTGAGGCCAGCTTTGCCAAGAGCCCACATCATTCAGCATTTTAAGCTCTCACGCCTCATCCACATTGACTTCCAACTATCACCTTCATGTCCACCTCCCTGGGGTTATGTAGTTCTTTTTTGATTTACAGTTGAGGTATCAGGGTCCAGAGAAGATGTGTCACACTGCCCCCATCAACCCAATATTGAGTATGAAGTTTTCCTAAGCTAGTCATTCTCCAACTAGACTATGTGTCAGAAGCAAAGAGGAAGAGGTTAAATGCATATTCCTAGGCCCAACCCCTTCTATGTTAGAGTCTCTGAATGTGCGGCCCAGGAATCTGTCTTTCTAGCAAGGCTCCCAGTAACACAGATGCACCCCGAAGTTGGAAAACTCCTGAATGAAAAATAGGACCAGAAGACCCACTTTAGCACTCAATGCCCAGAGCTCCAAGTTATGCAGCTGATGGCCCTAATTCAGTTCTTCACTCCCTTCCCACCTCCTTAAGCACACACAAAAGCATGCACGTTCACCACGCTGGCCTACTGATGGCTGGGGAGGTAAGTGAACAGACATGTTTAAAATCTAGAGAGACCCATGCACGATGTGGCCCGGGCCTCCCAACAGATGGTCAGCAGCTTTGGGAGAAGCTCTCTGGCTTCAGAAGTAAATCCTGGGCAGCTGGGGAAGGGCTGAAAATAGACCCAGCTCCTTCCGACAAAGCAGCTCACCTGCTTGAAGATGCCAGCTCAATGGGGTATTTCATTCCCACATAATTTAATAGCCTATCCTGCCCATTAATTTCTTCCTGAGGGCAATCCCTGATGTGAACTACATTGATTCCTGATGAGTCATTCATTGGCCAGTAAACTTTATAGAGCAACCCAGGCCACCCAGCCCTGAACATCCGGCACATGACAGTGGGGACATAAGGCTCTGATATGGGGACACTGGGAACTTAGAAGTGAGTCCTCAGATAGCCCCAAATGTGGCTTCAGGACTGGGAAATTAGACCTACGAGCCCTGTTAATGTGCTTACTCCCCAGAGAAGGCTGAATCCTATCTGGGGGACTGAGAAGGGGCTAGACACTCCTCCCCAAATGGTCAGTAGTGATGATCAAACAGCATCAAGCGTGTCAATGTTTTACTTGAGATCTTTGTATTTATACTCCCTTCCAAGTTTTACTGTTAACTTCTGCCTAGATTTTCCAACACAGAGAAGACCTGTCTCTCTCTCCCTCTCCCTCCCTCTACCCTCTCTCTCTCTCTCTCTCCCTCATGCATGCGTGTGCACACACACACACACACACACACACACACACACACAGCTATGTACCCATAGGGTCTGTGGCTCACAGTAAAGGCTCTATGGGTTGGGTAGGTTAGTTAGAGCTTTCAGTGAGGAATCCAGGAATAATCCAGAGAACTGAAGTCTAGCCCCACCTCTGCAGCCCACTGGTATGACCACAGGCATCACTTGGACTTTCTGGACCTCAGTTTTTCCATCTGTCAAACCGGTTGGACTAGATTAATGGTTCACAACCTAGCTGCAGGATTAAAATCCTCTGAGGAGCATTTGGGCCCCACACAAGAGCAAATGAATCCTGATCTCTGAGGGGAGCCTAGGGCATCTGTGGTTTATACGAGTACCCCAGGGGAATTCTGATGCCGAGTGTGGGTTGAGAACCCCTGCCCTGGGTGATCCAGTTCTGCTATTCAGTTAAGTCCACCGTTTATCAAGGAAAAGACAAGGCCGAGAGAAGATGGAGTAGCTGCCTTTCTTCTGATCCCCAGGAAGAGAGGCCAAGGGCGGAAAGGCTCAAACTGTGCCATCTGGGATTCAATTTAATTTAGGAATTTCCTGAATAGAAAGAAAAGGATGTTCTGAATATAAAATCAGACAAAGAAAGCCCTGGGCTTGAGGTTTCTTAGCAGGAATATGCTGCCAAGGGACAGGAAGGGATTCCTCCTCACGGGGTGCAGCCTGGAGTCTAGGATGACCTGGGGGCCTCAGAGGACCCCCAGCTGTCCGATGATCACAGAGAGACCTCCCTCCTTCGCACTGGGCCTGATGACGCTCTCCGAGCACCTCCTCAGGCCTCATAGGCAAGTCCTTTTACAACCCCAGACAAGTTCCTTCCCTCCGCCCCTCATATGTCCCTCTGTAAAATAGGGAGGGTGGGAGCTAAGTCAAATACCTTTCCCTCTCAACTCTATGTTGCACACTAACATCTCTGAAATTAAGGGGGTCTTACAGTTGATGGCTTCTTGCCATTAACTGGCAGGATACTTTTTTCCAAAGCGGTATGCAAAATAATGATGCATCTTACAATGGTTAGCATCTGGTGATGGTTAGCATACAATGGGGAAATATGGCAATATCTCTGGTCCCTTCCAACTCAAACATTCTAAACATTCCAAGATTCCATGACTCTGTGGCCTTGGGTCTAGATCATGCTTAACCGTCAAAGAGTAAATTCATCAAGCCAAATGGAGAAGCACCAGTTCCTGCTAATTCTTTGTCAGTCAGTGTTATCCCTGGACCAGCAGCATCAGCAGCATGAACACCAGCTGGTCCGAAATGCAGTCTCAGGCCCCACTTCAGACCTGCTGAATCAGAACCTGCATTTTAACAAGAGCCCTTAGTAGTTCTAGGCACATTAAAGTTTAAAGAAGACTGCTTTGATAACTCACACTCCCCCTCCACCAAACACACACACACACACACACACACACACACACACACACCTGTTCACCAGGAACACTCAGCCAGAACCTCACTCTAAATAACCTCTGTGGGGCTCAGGTTCATTCCGTGCTTACCATGCCCTTACATACAAAGCAGTTTGTTTGAATCCTGAGAGAGGAAGGAAGACCCCGAGAGGATGTAGGGACATACTGTTCCTTTAAGAGCCAGACGTGGAGCAGGTGGATAGTAGCACCTTCTTAAATGGCACAATTGGGGCAGGGCCTGGACAGGCACATCCAGCATCCCTTCACTCCCTCTTTCTGACCATGTGACACCTGTTCTGCCGCTCTCCTTCCTGGGCCTCACCCTGAGAATCCTCCTTAACCCTTAGACAGGGAACCCATCATTTTAGATCCCTGATATCCAGTCCAGTCTTGGCTGCTCATCTCTGCCCCTGGACCTCAACTCTACATCAGCATTTCCCATCTTCCTTGTGTCCCTCTTATGTCCAGCCTGGCAGGACTCCCCAGGGCCCACCACCCATCCATCCGTTAATTCAATAACTATTTACCAAGCGTCCGCACACCTTGGGAACCCACTGGATGCTTACCACATGGCCCCACCCCTGGGGAGCTCACAGTCTGGGGAGGCCAAGCAACATGTGAACCACTGTTTGTAATGCCTCATGGTAAGTGCTAAGAGAGGCAAAACATGGAATGCTATAGGAGTCCAGAGGAGGGGTTCTCACTCAAACCTCAAGATCAAGGAGGCTACCTGGAGGAGTTGCTATCTAAACTGGTATTAAGGGATTGGTAAGCATTAGCTGAGTGAAAAGTGGGAGGAAAAGCATTCCAGGCATTGTGAACAGCCTAAGAAAAGGCAATGAGCCAAGAACCAGCTTGTGAGCAATTTGTATTGCAGAGCATAAAGTCTGGAGCAGGAAATGGAGAGAGAAGAGGTTGGGAAGCAGGCAGGGCTGGATCAAGCAGGGCCTGGCAGGCCAGGTTAAGCATTTGGACTTTAACCTTAGGAGCTGGCTCTTCCCTGATTTCTGCCATGTTGCCATGCAACAAAAACTTAATGAAGCCTTCAGGATGTCCTGCAACAGGTGAAGTTGGGATCATAAAGAACCACCAGGCAGGCTCTGTTCCCAAACCCCTGAGGTCTTTGGGACGAATAGAAAGACATCATATCATAGAAAGATAAATGGTGGCACAGGGCAAAGCATCCAGTGATCAGATGGGAAGGTCTACTGGAATCAGGAAGAGGGAGAGTGGACAGATGATCCAGGACAACTTCCTGGAGGAGGCAAGACTTGAGAAGCAAATGAGCAAACTCAGCCATAATATAGGGTTGTGAAGTAGACAAGGGATTGGGAAGTTCTCAGAAGATTGGCTGACCTCAGAGACCCTAGGGAAACCAGAAGTGACTCTTGGGGAATGAATAGTCCTGGGGCAGGAAAGGAAAATGTGGCAACTGAGCCAATTAATGGGTGAGGAGGGGGGCTAGGGTCAGAATAAGTCAGGTGGCCAGGACTCAGTGGGGGATGCCGAAGGAATTCCCCTACGGGCAGCCATCGGGGGTCAAATCCCACATGCCCAAGGGCAGGCATTTGGTGGAGAGGGGCTGCCAGCCTCCTAAATATCCACTGAATTCTCACTGTTTTGAGTTGTTGAACCTAGGAAAGTAACTGCATTAGACACAGTTGACTCTTCTGTGGTGAATTCTTAAATTGCTGGGAGGAAAACAGCCACCCAACGCCACCCTAGGAAATGCAGAAAGGAGAGCCCTGACCCAGGGGCCAATGTGGGTTCAGTGAAGGGGGGAGCTTGGCCAAAGCCATGTGGCCAATGACAGTGGAGTACCCTGAGCCTGCTAACAGTGTGGCATGAGGTGGGGGAGAATTCCTTCTGCCCACCCCGCGCACACCCTGGACTCAGAGCATCTCCCCATGCCAGGGCACCGCTGATCACGCCCTGTTCTCATTGGGGTCAATAAAAGAGGACATACTACCCCAGTGTTTCTATCTGAGTGATAGCTTATGAGCCAAATGACCGAATTCTAAATAACTAAGCCGTGTGTACTTGACAAATGAAGCGCTAGAACTCAGGAGATGCCACAGTTGCTAAACCTGCACCATAAGCTTTTCTGTAATGATAAATTCTCTCTGGCGTCAAGCAAAGCTGAAAGCCACAGGACCCCTGAGGACCGTCTTCTGAAAAATTGTGACTTGCACAGACACAGCTCGGGAAAAACTCTTGAGTATTGATTTCCCTCACGTGACTGCGCTGTGTTAGTGGTAAAATTATAGAATCCTGGAATGTTAATACTGGGAGAGCCCTCATCAAGGGCTAGCCTGTGCCAAGCTGCCTCCCAGATTTGCTCTTGGAGAAACCGAGGCCCAGGGAGGAAAAGTTGTCTTGGTAACTGTCTTGGCTACAACAGAGCCAAGAGTATAGTCAGTTGAGCCCAACTTTGTGCCAGCCTTGGGGAAGAGAAATCTGTCGCCTCCCTCCAAAAAGTTTGAAGGGTAGTGGGAGGCAGGCATGTCAGCCAATAACTACAATAAAGTGTTGCAGGTGCTGGGATAAAACCCAAGGCTGGACACCAGGATCCAAAGGCAGGAGGAATGGATGGAGAAGGCTTCTCGGCAGAGGGGCACAAACTGAGCCATAAAAGCCAATGAGGTAGTTACAAGCTGAAGAGCAGGAAGAACTTTCCAGGCCAGGAGGCAGAAGAACAAATGTGGAGAGGCCATGGGGCCCTATGGCTTGGAGGAAGACAAGAGGAGAGGCAGGACGTTGGATCACGCAGGGACTTTTGAAGAAAAGGAGCTTGGATTTCATCGGAGAAGATGGTGACATGGTCAAGTTCACGTTTTAGGAAGATCAGGTGGGGGTCAGATCGGAGGAGGGTGTACCAGAGGCAGGAGGGCCAGTTAAGAGATTGTTGTAATGGTGCAGGAGGGGGCTGGTGACAGTCTCAACTTGCCAAGAAGAGGGGGCTCTTACATGGACTTGGAGAGATGGAGTCAGACTTGCTCATCCATCCGGTAGAGACTAAGGGAGAGGGGAGAGGTCAAAGTCCTTTTATAGAAAGACCATGTCCTTCCCTCCAACTTCCCATAGGAACAATTCATAAGGTCTAAAATTGAGAATCCATATTTCCAATGTTCTTTGAGTTATGAGGTGAATGTCCACACAACAGCCATCGGAAGTGAGTTAGGTATATTATCTGGTTAGTAGAAGCCACCCTTCTAACTCAGGATAAACTATCACCTTGGATTTCCTTCCGTTTGAGGATTTGAGTTCTGCTAAATCAAATATTGCCTGCCATAGGGAGAAGAGGCCAACTGCTATAAAATCTACCCTTAAATCTGAATGGTTTGACAAAATAAAGTGTATTCCTTACTCATGCTACAGTCCAGTGCTATGATAGTGGAGTTCTGCTCCACAGAGTTATTTAGGGATCCAGATTTCTCCCATCTTGTGGCACCCTCCTCCTCTGGGGCATCCACTCTCCACTGCCTCAGCCAAGGAGTCCCACATCACTTCTACCCACATCTCTCTCATAGGTGAGAACTAGTCACACGCCCCACCTAGGGGCAAAGGGGCCTGGGAAAGGCACCCCACCCGAAGAAGAGGGGAACACCACTGTTGGAGCCCCCACAGTCTCTGCCACGCTGCCCGAGTTTATCTGTGCAGTGGATTCACAGTTTAGCACATGACATTTTCTTAATCAAGATGCTCTGGACACTCACTGGAGCTCATTGGACAGGAATTGCCCAGCCATCCCTGACCTAGAGACCCCAAACAAGCAGGGGCGCCTCATATCCTGGAGGTCAGTGAGCACAGATCGTGTCCAGCAATGCGTGCCCTGGCCCCTCCATCCTGAGGAGAGGGCTCAGCCATCCACCTGCCAACCTCCCCAATGCCAGGAGCTCTCTGTTCACGTGTTCCTCCTGACAGACAGCACTCCCCTTCCGCACCCGCAGGAGACAGAGGCTCTAAGGCAGTTGTCAAGAGTTACCGCAGCCAGGAGAAAGGACTGAGAGAACGGGAGTGATTCATCAAGAAGACGTATAAGCCGATTGGGCAACTCGTGATCAGAGCTGCTTAGCTACCCAAAGGGATAGCAGGATAAATTACAGCCAGAATTAACAATTACAGCCTGGCATCTTACATTGTGAAGTCATTCCAATCACCCGTCACTGGGTTTTTAAAGTTTAAGGGGAAACATGTGCGGGTGCCTGACTCTGCATTTATATCCGTTTGAACAACTGAAGGATGGGGTTCCCGGGAAAGATGGTGAGATATTTATAAATGAAATCTTCTCCTTGGGTTACTCTTTCAGACCCATTTTATTCCAGTCCTATTTGATTGCTAGTAGGTAATGGCTCCTAGTGCCGCCTTTCCATAACATGAGCTGTGCTTTTTCTCTCCCCACTAATGTTGCTGTCAAGTAGCTAATGATTCGAAAATGGGTGTGGCAGCAGGCACATGTAGCTGACATTTAAAGGATCCGGCCAAGCCCTTTGTGAAATCAGGGATCCTTGAATAATTAAAATAACCCCTGCTGTGACTCAAGTTTGGGTGCATCTTGCAGACTGGATTTTCTTAAGACTCTGGGCTCTTTTGCCAGTGACAAAAGACAGGCTCTCTGCTATGTTGCATACCTGCCATGTGTCATATAACCAATGTGTTGGATTCTGTTCATACATTATCTCATAAAAACTCTCTAAGACAGAGAATAATATCCTTATTTCACAGAGGTAACTGATAAGACTCAAAGAGGTTCAATAACTCACCCAAAGTCACTAAGCCAGCAGGTGGTAAAGCTGAGTTTCAAGCTTAGAATTTCTGATTGCAAACCCAAAACTCTTTCCACCACACTACAATCCCCAAGTAAGGTGCCTGCCTATGGGCTTCTTTGGAAGACCTCAGAGACAAGTCAGCTTAGTAGTGCATTTAAAAGAAGCTCCCAGAAAGGGCGCCTGGGTGACTCAGTTGGTTAAGCGACTGCCTTCGGCTCAGGTCATGATCCTGGAGTCCCGGGATCGAGTCCCACATCGGGCTTCCTGCTCGGCGGGGAGTCTGCTTCTCCCTCTGACCCTCTTCCCTCTCGTGCTCTCTATCTCTCATTCTCTCTCTCTCTCTCAAATAAATAAATAAAAATCTTTTTAAAAAATAAAAATAAAAATAAAAAATAAATAAAAGAAGCTCCCAGGAAAGGACAAAACTTGAATCCACAGTGTTATGGACAGTGTGGTGGTTGACTCCATCTATGGGATCAGCCTGCCCCTCCCACGTAGCTGGGCAGTAACCCAGAAAGAGGCCTGGACAGGGCAGGGGAAGAGGAGACAGCTAGTTCAGTGTGGGGCATAACCAGGAGTCAAAAGACTTGGGTGCTTGTCCGAACCTTGCCTTCAACCTGTTAGATGATCTCAGGCAAATCATTTTGTTTCTGTGAATCTCAGTCTTCTCGTCTGTAAAATGGGGATAATATGGCAGCCCCACCTTGAGAGAGAAAAGGAAGACCTACCGAGGAGCATCCTGAGACAGGCAGGTATCTCCTCGCAGGTCTCTGATAATGAATGGCCTCTTTCCAGGGGCAGCAGCCATCACTGGGATTAGACGAGGAGGGCTACCTTGGAGTGGAATCTGTAGGACGATGGTCCAGGTCTTCGGCATCAGACTGTCCAAGTCTGAATCCTGACTCCACCACTTACCAGCAGCGAGGCCTTGAGCAAGTTTCTGCATATTTCTGCCTCAGTTTCTTCCTCTGAGTACCAGGGATAACAGTAGTACCCCCTTCATACTTAATCTATGCAAAGCACCTGACCAGAGGGTGTCAGTCCAGGCTTCCCCCTTCCTCCCCTTCCTACCCTCTTTCGTGGTGGGATGATGTCATCTCCCCACCCCCAAGCAGGACGGCCGAAGGCCTATGGGACAATCTCCAGGAGCCCCGAAAAGAGCTCGAACGGAGATTATTTGTTCTTCTTTGAAAGGCAAGCACCTGGGACTTCCTCATGGGCTGACAGTTTGCGTCTGCCCGTCTGTGATGTTCCCCCTGCAGGGGAAGGTTCACTTCAAAGCCTACTTTATCAGAGCATCAGGGAAAACATCTGAGCATTTTGCAGTTAAGTCAATATTGTTTATGATTTCTTCCGACACTCATCTGAGTCGGGGAAGAGCGAAGGGGGGTAGACAGAGTCACATTTTGAGCACCAACCCCAGGACAGACCCTACGTACATATTAACGTGTCAGATAAAGGCACTGACACCTGTAGAGAAGTGTCACGTGCTCATGGTCATCCAGGGCCAGGATTGGACACTAGGTCTGATTGAGCCCAATCCAGACTGTGGTCTCTTGGAAACGCAGGAGTCGGGATGCTTTCAAGCCATGTTACCAACCAAAGGTGCCCTGTGTTACTTCATGGCTCAAGCACAGATGTGCATTCTGCTGGGAGGTAGGTGGGGACCAAGAAGTAGCCACTCAGTTTAGCTCTGTCGTCTGGGCAGTTTTCCCAGCAGCCACATTCAGTATAAAGAGAACCTCCACAGGGGGCTTCGTGGGTCATTTGCATATTCTTGTCACAGTCCCAGGTTGGGCTTCAGGCTTTTGGTCAAGGTCTTCTTCTTGCTAGGTGTGCAGGGTTGGCCGCCACCAGTTTCTTCCCAAGCCTTCCGATGAGGTTCAAGCAGTCATGCTCCATCCTGGGGACCAGAGGGGGGCAGCAGTGAGCAGGAGACCTTGCCAGGAGGAACCAAGCGCTCAGGCTTGAGGAATTCCCGCCCTTCCCCACCCCACCTATGCCAAATCTCCACAAAGGGGAGGTTTTCCCCTGGGCAGAGTCCCAGGCTGGATTTCCTGTTATAAGCCAAATGTTGTACTGGTAGGTGCCTCAATCTACATGCTACTTCATTTAATACTTCCTCCAACCCTCGGAAGTAGAGACAATTAATTATTCCCATTGTGCAGAGGAGGGAACCAGAGACTCGGTAACTATCCCTGGGAGCCAGGCAAGACAACCAGCTCAGCCATACAAAATTGAGATCATTTAGCGGAAAAGATTTACTTAACGATTGTAGGGTACTCTGACCTGTATAAGAAATACGGCCCAGTGTGGCAACCACGGTGGCATTTGAAGGGATGGTGGTAAGGAAGCCACAGTTTGAAGGACTAATAGGTAGTGATCGATGGGCTTTCACCATGATAATGAGCCCCCCCATGAATATTAATTATTTGGGGAATTATGGAACACAGTGTGGTGTTATAAACAGCCCAGATACAGAGCTGGTACCCCTCTTGGGCAAATTACATAAGATCCAATTAAATGTGGCTCCAGCCGTGCTGAGCTGGAAAGATCAGACCTGAGAACTCGGCCTCACATCTGAGAGCCAAGTGGCTCACGAGCATAAACTTTCACTTGCAAGTCTCACCCTTCTAGAATCCACACATGTTTTACGGCTGTAAACGTCAACCACTCCCACTGAAAAGCTATAGGAAGAAAGTGACAAAAGATGAATTTTATGGCAACTGCTTGATGCACACAGAGCCTCCCTGCAGGGCCATCTAGGGCCCAGGGGGATGCAACTGGAGCCTTAATCATGCTGTGTCACAAGCCCGGGGAGGACATTTATCCCCAAGTCTGAACATGCGCTCCAGGATTGGTTCTGCTCTGGGGCCCCTGCTGCAGCAGCAGAGTCCCACAGGGAGAAGGCAGTTGCAGCCCATTCTGACACCCTTGCAGGGCCTTCAGAGGCCTCCTGGGAGGGTGTAGGCCTCGAGTTTTTGCTGGGCGCCACTCAGGGAAGCCGCCCAACCCCCACCTAGAGAATGATTGTGCAGATTAATGAAGCCACACATGTGGGTGCAGCTGTGGGTCAACAACATCTGGAAAGCGTGGTGGGCTAAAAACCCTCCTACTTGGTTCAGAATCTGTTCTAGGGCCTGTGGAAGGCTTATAGGTGGGAGTGGGGGTGGGTAACTGGCCCCGTGTTGTGGGGCATGGGGAGGACCACAGGAGGACTGCAGAAGCCAGAACTGGGTAGGCTTGCCTTACGGTTAGCCCACCCTACACCCAGCGCCGACTCTCTCAGGCTCCCCGCCTAGGCACAAGCCACCCCAAGATGATGGGCCACTCCCCCCTCCACCCAGATAGACGAAGAGTGGATTTTGAAAGGAGCTAGGAGCCAACACTGTCACAAATGCGTTGAGATGTGTTCCACTTTAAGAAAGCCTGTTAAATGAACATTTCAACCTGGACCCAACTTCCGTTTCAAATATACCCATTGAAAAAAGCAAGGTCATAAAAGGCCCCCATTCCAAAAGAGATGGTGAACAGAGGCCAATCTGTAAAGGGAAGGTATCTGAAGGGGAAACAGTGGGGTGACGGGGATTGAAGCTAGATGGTTAGGCAAGGAGCGAGTGAAGCCCCAGGTGGGATGGCAGTAGAGGGAAACAGACTGTTCGGGGCTGCCTGTGCACTCTCTGGAGGCGGCATTCACACTTCAGTCCCTGTGAGTGGAACCTCCCGCTGTTGTGCAGTGCACGCCCTGCACAGCTGTCCACAGCAGTTCTGCTAGTCCAATTCAGCATAGAGAGAGGTCAGTCAGTTGGCCTCTTCCCGACTCTTTAGTTGATGATACTTGAGGGTGGAAGTTGGACTGGGGTTTCCTTAGATGGAAAGCAACCAGAAAATAAAAAGGAGGAAGAGAAGGAGAAAAAAAGAAGGGAAGAAAATACAGGGTAGAGATGCAGTCTGGAACCCAAATGGCCACTTTCCAGCTTACAGAGCTGAGAGTGGGGGTCAGAGATGGGGCTGGGGGAGTCAGGACCCCATAGTTCTATACCCTAAGGGCCCCAGCAGCACTGACAAGCCAGGGGGTAACCTGCCTGGACCCTGGACAGCAAAAGACGAAGGGATACATAAGGCAGTAGCCCGGTCCAGGGTTGGAGGGAGTGAAGAAACCCCGCAGGGGGAAGGGCCCAGCCTATAGGGGCCTGTAAGCAGCCCAGCCAGGCCTGTGTGCCTCCAAGCTCATTCCTCTGGGTGAGGCCGCCTCCCCGCCTGCATCCCAGCAACACTTTACCTCTCCCTGTTTCCCCCAACAAATCACGCACCGTGGCAAATTGCTGGGAGCACGCTGCCTGTGCCGGCTGCTCTTGCCCAGGAGATCGTGTCCAGATGAAGATGTGATTATAATGGTGCGTGGCAGGCACGGACTCACTAAAAACACTCTTCTGCCGAAGCAGCTCTTACATCAGCGGTGGAGGGGAGGGCGGGGGGTTAGCGGGGGTTGCTTCTCGCTAGTGATGCATATTTGCTGCGTGCACAGGACTCACCGTAACAATCATGGAGAATTTTCAATCACCCAGGCCACTGAGCAGCACAACCGCTCCTGACACTCACCCATATGTTCACCTTTCTACCTATCTGAGGCCCCCGTGCCAGGCCGGGCTCTCTTTCCCTCTGTGCCTTTGCTCAGGCAGTTCCCTCCACCCAGAACGTCCTTCCCATTTCTCCTGTGCCCGATGAACCACACAGTCTTCTCCGACTCAGCTCAAAGGTGACCACCCCCTCCATAAAGTCCTCTCTGAGCCCCCCTACTCTGAGTTGGTCCGGCCATTCTGTCGTCCTCCGTGCCCCCAATGCCTCTGCACGATGTTACCCATTATAGCACTTGCTTTGTTATGTGTTCTTTCCAGACTATAAGCCCCATAGTCAGAGGGACCACATCTCATTCACCGTCAGAGCCTCAGGTTCTAGCAGTGTTCCTAGAACAGAATAGGTGCTAAATAGATGTTTATTGGACACACGGAAAGTGGATGGGTGGGTGTGGGTGGATGGATGGATGGATGAGTGGACATAGGTAGATGTGTGGATGGATGGATAAGTGGATGGGTGGTTATGGGTGGAATGATGGGTGGATGGATGGATGAGTGGTTGGGTGGGTGTCGGTGGACGGATGGATGGACTGATGGATGCGTGGATGGACAAAAGTAAAACTGCAGAGGGTGTCTGCCCCATGAAACCAAAGCTGGAAGGAATCTTGTAGAGCTTCAGAGGCATAGCTAGAGCCAGTAAGGCCCAAGGTAAAGGTCATGTTAGAATGAGGCAAGTTATAGTCTTTTTTAAAAAAAAAAAATCCTCTTGCTTTTTTGCATAAACGATTCACCATTTTCTGCTCTTGTTGTCTCCCACTCATAAACATTTTTGCAATGGATATCTTTTTATTTATTATTAGTCACAAACCATGGGTAATTCACTTTTTAAATTGATTGTTGTTGCTTATCAAAGTGCTGCATCAGCTACTACTACTAATTTCCAGGCAGCACAACAAAGAGCTCTGTGTGTGACCTCAGTGCAGGACCAGGGCATCGCAGAATTCTGAGTGGGTGAACCTTCCTCTAGTCCAAATGGTCCAAACAGCAGTCAGGGATGCTCCTACACAAGAGGGCAGGTTATGGTTACTCTTCTTGCAAGGAAGTCACATTCTGTATTTTATATAGTATATAATAATTTGCTCGGGCTGAACATTTATTTGGTCTATGTGAATATTCAACAATGAGTAGTTTTAAGGTTTCTACAGATGAAGCCTCCCAAATACATTTCCTCTCAGTTCCAATTTCAGTCAAATGGCAGTGTTTAGCTGAGTTCCAAGACCACATCTGTGATTGACCAGTGATGTCTGCCATGTACCGAGAATGGGGGAAAGGAGCAGTCACCTGGTTTGCAGATGAAAAACCTAAGTCCCCCCGAGAGGACAGCAGGTTAACAGCAGAGCCAAGATTAGGATGTCTCGCGACCCCCAGTCAGGAGTTCTGCAGTTGGACAGACGTGGTCTGTATCATGCCTCTGCCACTTCTCAGCTGTGTGGTGTTGGGCAAGTTACCCAAGTTTGCTCATCTGTAAAATGGGGATGATAGCATTTAACTGGCAAGGTTATTGAGAGGACTGCACTGTTCAATGAATCTATGCACTATTTCCCGTATTGGGGTCTGAAGAACACATGTTCCCATCTCTCAAATCTCTGCCCCAGCCTCCACCGCCCACGCAGGAATTGCCTCTACTTTCTGTAGACCCCACTCCCTGTGACCAATTCTTTCAATGTAGGTAGTTGTTAAAGGTGCAGAATGCTGCGTTCTGATCCCATGACCATAGTCACTTAAATGCTCCAGTCCTCCCAGATATACAAGGAAGGCATAAAAGTCTTCAGAAGGTTGCTGCAGGAATTCAAGCAGTCAGTATAAATAAGGTGCTTCATAAGGATTCAGTAAATATCTATACCATCTTTGTCTATACCATCAATTCAGCTACAGTCAGTCTTTCGGGCACGTAGTACTTCTTCTCTCGGGGTCAGTGTGAGGATTGAAAGAGACAATATTCTTGAAAGTGCCTGGCACATAGCAGGCACACTCAAATTGGCAGGTGTTCTTACTGCTCAGTCACTACGACTTTTGCTTCTTCCCGATGCCATCTCTTCTGCTTTGACCTTGTGAGTTGAACTGTCACTGAAGTTGGCAGGGACGGGGCTTGGAGCTACCTCCCTGCTTGTGCACTGCCTACAAGGACACGTCTCCCCTGAGACCCGTTGCTGCCTCTGTGACTGACTGATGGGTAGACTTGATTTTAGTGTTTTATTTGATTTTAGGATTGGTTAAAAGGAGCGCCATATAATCATTTGTGAACATACTAAATCATTCAGCAGGATTCAATAAAAAAATCGAACTGCAAATTATGTCTCGAAAGCAGGCTCTGATTTCCCCTCCATCTGGGTGGGCAAAGCAGAAGTTTGCACTTGGAGTGGGAGTGGAAAAATGAAGGGGAGATTGCAGGGCCTGGCTCAGAGGTAGGGGGACCTCATGGTCCCCTGATCCTGGAAACTGGGACCTCTTAGAGCACAGTACCCTTAGAGCCCTGCCCCTTACAGATGGGACAGAAAGGCCCAGAGAGGTTGAGTGGCATGCCCAAGGTCACAAAGGAAAACCTGCCATTGACTAGTCCAGGACTCAGAGTGATTTGGTGCTGAGCCTACTTCAGTGCAGAGCCTATGGGGACCAACACAGTGGTCCTGCGTGGTTTGGAGAGGGCAGCCCCTTGCACTCATCCTCTATACTTAGGCTAAGAGAAAGCAGGATGGGGCAGTTCATTCGATAAACAAGTCTGAAGCACCTACCATGTGCTGTGCTAGAGGCCTGAGATCCAGGGGGCAGGGAGAGATATGGGTACCGCTGGAGAAGGGATGCCAATTAGGACAGGCACGTGGGACCAGCCACCAGACTGCCACGGTGAATGAAGGACTTTTATAGGTGCTTCCCTAATCTAAAGACAATAAACACGTGTAAACGCTGTGCAAGGTGCCGGGCCTATTCTCATCTAACCCTCAAGGAAGCCCCGTGAGTTGTAAATTATCAGCTCTGTTTTGCAGATCAGGAAGCTGAGGCACAGAGTAGTTAGGTAACATAGCCTGTCAGTGATAGTGCTGTGTTCTGCCCACTCCCCTTCAGCTGTGCAGGCTGGGGGAAGAGGCAGAGGACAGGCCCCCCCCGGATGTGGGGACATCCCTACGATGCGGGCAGGAGCAGGGCTTGGGCAAGCAAACAGGAGCCCCGTTTTACTCACCTCTCCAGCCCCAGGGCTCCCACAGCAGCATCCCAGCCAAGGCCTGAGTGTGGGCTGCAGACACAGGGAAAAGGCCAGGGAGCTTGGCAAGGGAGACCCACTGCCTGCATCCCAGTTGTTCAAACTGCAGACAAGCACGTGGGCAGGTGCGCTAACTGCAGCGCCACCTGCTGGCGCGCATCGGTATCTGTGGGCTAGGGGACGCTGGGAAAGCCAGACACAGGATGTTCCCAGGCAGAGAGGCAGCAAACCCGAGCTTCTCCCTATGTAAAGTGAAAACGACTGCAGACAGAAGCCTCAAGACAGTGGAGCAATGAAAGGTAAGCACCAGAATATTCAATCACAAAAGTGCTGAGTTCTTTGTTCCAGTTCATAAATTTCAGCAATTATCCAAAAGCCCCCAGTTCCATGGCATAGTGGAAAAACACGGGAAGGGAGGGTGAGAGGTCAAGTACATGTAAGAACATTTCAAGGCGGCTAGCTCAGCAAGATGGCGGAGGCGTAGGAGACCTGGATTTCGTCTGGTCTCAGGAATTCAGCTGAATAGGGATCAAACCATTCTGAACACCTACGAACTCAACAGGAGATCGAAGAGGAAAGTAGCAACAACTCTCTGAACAGAGAAGCGACCACTTACTGGAAGGTAGGACGTGCGGAGAAGTGAATCCGAGGTGATCTTCGGGAGGATAGGCGGCGGGGGAGGGGGCCTCCGTCGGCCGCTTCTGGCAAGTGCTAGAGCCGCGGAGCACAAAATCGGACCTTTTAGAAGTCGGCTCCGCTGAGGGACGTCGCTCCAGTGGCTAAGCGGGGGGTGGAACCCTCGCGGGACACTGTGGTCTCAGGACCCTCAGGGTCACAGAAAGACCGGGGGTGCCTGAGTGCAGCAGAGCTCCCAGGTATTGGAGCGGGCAAGCCGGCTACAGAGACGGAGCCGAGGCGCGGGCTCTCAGCTCGGGGTTGCCATAAACTGTGATTGGTGACAGTCGGGCCACTGCTCCTCCAGCAGGGACCCAACAAGCGGCAGAGCCGGGGAGACTCTCCTTCCTCCCCCGGGAGGAGCGGCACAGGAGCGCACCGCAGGGATCTGCTGGGTTTGGAGACTCCACACGGGGTCGGGTGCCAGAGATAGAAACGCTCGGTCACAGGCCGGGTGAGCACGGAGTGCGGCCGGAGACCGGGGACATGGGAGTGACTGACTGCTTTTCTCCGGGGGCACACTGAGGAGCGGGGCCCCGAGTTCTCAGCTCCTCCGGGTGGAGATTGGGAGGCCACCATTTTCACCCTGGTCCTCCAAAGCTGTACCGAGAGCTTGCAGGGAACAAAAAGCTCCTGAGAGCAAACCCGAGCAGCTTGCTTAGACTGGTCGGACAAGGGCGGGGCAATTCCGCCTCCGGCAAAGACATTTGGGAACCACGGCAACAGACCCCTCCCCCAGAAGATCAGCATTTAAAGAGGACCCCTTTCAGTAATTCTTGGAGGGCTGGTTTCCTTGCTTGGCCAGCAAGCCAAGACCAAGTTTACCGATCAAGGAGAACGGGAGAACTCCAGCGCTAGGGGAATACTGCACATAGAATTCATGGCTTTTTTTTACCATGATTCATTACTTCATCAAAGTTAATTTTTTTAACTGTTTTTTTTTATTTTTCTTTTCCCCTTTTTCAACCAACATCTTATCAATCCCTTTATTAAAAAAAACATTTTTTATTTTTCATTTTTAGAGTCATATTTTATCCCTTCATAGTAGTTACCCTTATTTTTGGCATATATATATGAGTTGTTCTCTCTTTAAAATTTTGAGATACAGTTTCTTCTAACATCAAAATATACCCTAAATCACTAGTGTATGGCTTTGTTCTAGTCTCCTGCCTGACCACATTCTCTCCCTTTTTTCTTTTTTTTTTTTAAACTTCTTCTTTGTTTTTTCAAACAACCTACCTTATCAGTTCCTTTTATAAAATGTTTTCTAATTTTCATCTTTACACTCATC
>NW_027397096.1:6864106-6864579 GCF_003265705.2 Callorhinus ursinus | reverse complement strand
TACACAATGGAATATTATGCAGCCATCAAAAGGAATGAGATCTTGCCGTTTGCAAGGATATGGATGGAACTGGAGGGTGTTATGCTGAGTGAAATAAGTCAATCAGAGAAAGACATGTATCATATGACCTCACTGATAGGAGGAATTCTTAATCTCAGGAAACAAACTGAGGGTTGCTGGAGTGGTGGGGGTGGGAGGGATGGGGTGGCTGGCTGATAGACACTGGGGAGGGTATGTGCTATGGCGAGCACTGTGAATTGTGCAAGACTGTTGAGTCGCAGATCTGTGCTTCTGCAACAAATAATGCAACATATGTTAAGAAAAAAGAAAAAGAAGAAGATAGCAGGAGGGGAAGAATGAAGGGGAGTAAGTCAGAGGGGGAGATGAACCAGGAGAGAGGAGAGACGATGGACTCTGAAAAACAACCTGAGGGTTCTAGAGGGGAGGGGGGTGGGGGGATGGGTTAGCCTGGT
>NW_027397096.1:6767273-6864006 GCF_003265705.2 Callorhinus ursinus | reverse complement strand
TATATGGTGATTAACATAACAATAAAAAAATTTTAAAAAAAAAAGAATATTTCAAGGCTCCATTCCGGGCGTCTCTCCTCTCTCCCAGCTCCAGACCCCGAGATCCAGTTGCTTGGCACTGAGTCCTTATCGTAATAAACCCAACTCAAAGTAACTCGACCCAAAAAGGGAGGAGATTGCTGGTCTACAGAACTGAACTGTAGGAGCGCAGAGGTGGAGCTGAGCTCCTTGTTGCATGAATGAAGGGGCAGAGAAACATGAGGGGGTTTATTAGGTGTTGGGGCTGGGAACTAAGTCTTGGTAAGCACCTGCCAGCCTGCAGGGCACTAATCTCATTTGATCAGATGAGGACATGAACAGCTGGGGTTGGGGAATTACCCAGATCATGATAGCTGGCCCATGAAAGAGTGGGGTTCAAGAGTCTATCTAGCTCCTCCCACTGCCTCTAATTTTTCTAGTAAAAAGAATAAGTTTAGGATCAAAAAACTGAGGGTTCTAGAGGGGAGGGGGGTGGGGGGATGGGTTAGCCTGGTGATGGGTATTAAAGAGGGCACGTTCTGCGTGGAGCACTGGGTGTTATGCACAAACAATGAATCATGGAACACTACATCAAAAACTAATGATGTAATGTATGGTGATTAACATAACAATAAAAAAAATTTTTAAAAATCTTCATAAAAATAAAAAAAATTTATAAAAAAAAAGAATAGGTTTAGGATCTATGATTACACATAGGAACTTAAGAGACCTTAGGAGCCATCTCATCCCCTGCACACCCAATGCTTGAGTCTCTCTCTTCCCATCCCAGCCAGGGATTCATGTCGCTTCTGCTTGAACACCCCTCAGGATGGGGAGTTCACTCTCAAGACAGTGACTTTATTATTGAATCATGCTAGTAGGTTAGAAAGTTGAGCCAGAATTTATCCTGCTTTAGGATTAAAGTCATGCATGTAATGTGCTTACCACAGTGACTGCGACATCAATAAATGTTACCGTCATCTTCGTTTCCTTTGTTACAACTATTCCTGTATCTGCCTTTCCCTCGGGAAGCCGGAAAACAGACCTCATTCTTCCCTAAGACAGCCCTTCAGTGCTAAAGACAGTGCTTCCGGGTCCCCCGGAGTCTTTGCTTGCCCAGGATAAACCAATACTCCAACCCACTTTCAGATACTCATTGGTAAGCAAGAGTTGATGCTGTACATGCTGTGATTTTCCAGCCGCCACAGTGTGTGAGTCTTCAGAAAAGCTGATGGAACAGATGATGAGCCAGCCGCAGCAAGGTAGTGGTGGACTCCGGGCCATGACCTCTGCAACAAAAGGGAAGTGGTTGACCCTGAACAAACTTTGGCTCGTCACCATCAGAGCTTTACCAGCCACATTCTTGGGTCGACCCATTGTGGGAACCTGTTTTAATAGGAGAAAAAAAGAAATGAGCTCCCCCTCCAGAGTTAATTTATATCACTTTAGACCCCTAGCCTGGCCAAAAGTCATGATTAGTTTTTCCCAAAGCCAGTTTGTGTGTTTAATGATGCAATATTGAGCAACATAGGGGACCCAATCCATTCTAATTAAAGGACACCTCCTACCCCCAAACTTCCCTATTTACACATGGGAAAACTAACGTCCAGAAGAGAGCAGTGACTTATCCAAGGTCATACAGGAAATTTGGGCAAAAGCCCCATCAACTCATGACCTCCAAAGAAAGATGAAGGAGTAAAGCAAACCATGAGAAAGGAAGAACAGAAACCGTGAGATTAAAAGAAAAAGAAAGGCTCTGAAAAAGTCCTCGTTGAAGTATTTCTCCTTCCCTCCCTCCCACCAAGTTACTATCGAGGCAATGTAGTGTGATAAGCACAAGGCCGGGGTCAGAAATTCCCAGGTCCGTCTGCTGGCTCTGCCACTGTGTAGGTTTGTGATCTTGGACAGGCTACTGAACCTTTCCGATACTCAAGTTTCTCATTAATAAAATGAGAATAGGAACATCAAACCTCAAAGGAGTCCTGTGAATTCTAAATAAAATAAGTAGAGGCTTTCAGTTCCCAGTAATGGTGGAGCAGCTTACATCAGACAAACTCTCCTGAAAAGAGCAATTATAAACTCTGCACAAAATATTTTAAAGCTACTATTTGATGGCACTGGAAAGAGACAAAAAGCAGGCAGAACCTGGAAGATACACAGCCCTTGAAGGAAGGGAACCACACTGAGTGAAGTACACATTTATTTACTGGACCTCCCCTGGGAGGCATGCCAAGTTCTAAGGGAATCCTTGGGATAGAGTTCAAGCCGGAAGCAGCAGCCGTTGAGTTAAGAAGTCAGAAGTCAGAGTTCAGGGTTGCCTGAAAGGCTAAAAATTGGGAAAAGAAATCCTAAAAGGGAGGGGGCTCCCCATCAGAGCTGTAAGCTCCATAGTCAGAAGAGCTACATCTCATTCTTCGTCAGAGCCTCAGTTTCTAGCAGTGTTCCTAGAACAGAATAGGTGCTAAATAGATGTTTTTGAACACATGGAAAGTGACTGGGTGGGTGTGGGTAGATGGATAGAGGTATGAGTCCTAGCCTGAACTTCAAACTTCATACAGAAGAGGAGAGACTCCAAGAAGCTCAGAAGCAAAAACAAGTTAGAAAGGAATGGGAAGCAATTTCAGCAGCTGCCACTGGGGGGAGACAGACTTGAAATCCAAGTCCCATCAAGTTGGAGAGGCTTGATAAACACCTCAGACCTTCCACCAAAATCCCAGAAGAGTCGTTCATCAGGAGTTAAGATCACATCCAAAGACAAAGAGCTATAGTCCAGAACTAAAGGCAAAACTAAAATGTGCCCATCTATAAACAAAGCCTAAACAGTGCCTCCACAAAATCAAAGTGATTCACCATTAATTTAACTGCCTGCTAGAACAAAACCCAATACTATTCAGTGGAAGATAACTGATCCAGAGTCACTATAAAGAGTCATTCACAATGTCCAGCATACAATTAAAAAGGACTATGTCCCCCATATGTAGTAAAAAACTACTAGACACATGAAAAAAAGAAGGAAAATATGAAAAGAAAAATAAACAACCAGCCAAAACAGATCCGCATGTAGCCCATGTTGGAATTAGAAACAGCAACTTTAAAATAACAATGATGGCATGTTAAAAAATTACAGAAAGAGATGTAAATAATGAGAGACTTTTAGACAAGATATGAAAACTTTTTTTAAAAGGTCAACCTATACCTGAAATATATAACTACCTGAAATAGAAAAACTATTGGATGGGAATACCAGAAACTGGTAAGAAAACAATAAACGAACACCAAACTTGAAGGCAGGTTAACAAATTATTCAAATGAAACACAAAGAGGGAAAAAAAGACTGATAAAAGTGAACAGAGCCCCAGTGATTTGTGAAACAGTATCAAGCAGACCAACATGCATATAAAAAGGATCCCAGAAAGAACAGAGGCAGAGAATGTAGGAGAAAAAAATAATTGAAGAAATGTTATCTAAAAATTTTCTAGATTTGTTTAAAAGCATCATTCCACAGATTCAGGAGCCTCAGTGATCTCCAAGCAGGATAATACCAAGAAAATCACATCTAGGTATGGCATAGTAAAAATCCTGAAAACAAAATAACAACAACAAAATCTTAAAGGTAGTCAGAGGGGAAGAGGTATAATACATAGAAGGGAGCAATGAAAAAATTATGACTGGTTTCTCTTCAAAAACAATAAAGACCAGAAGACAGTGGAATATCTTTGAAATGGTGAAAAAGGGCACTTAACAACTTGGAATTCTATACATAGCCAAAATATGTTTCAAACATAAAGACAAAATTAACACATCTTCCAGATAAATGAAAACAGAGACTATTTACCACTAGTGAACCCATACTAAAAGAAATGATAAAGTTGTTCCACCTGAAGAGAACTGATAGCAAATGGAAATTCAGATCTACACAAAAGAATGATGAGCAGCAGGGGTGGGGTGCCTGGGTGGCGCAGTCAGCTAAGCATCTGACTCTTGGTTTTGGCTCTGGCCCTGATTTCAGTGTTGTGAGATGGAGCCCCGCATCAGGCTCTGTGCTCCGTGTGGAGTCTGCTTGAGATTCTCTCTCTTCCTCTCCCTCTGCGGTTCATGTTCTCTCGCGCGCGCAAATAAATAATCTTAAAAAAAAAAAAAGGATGAACAGTGAAAATGGTATATATGTGGTTAAATTTGAATAAAAGTTTTCTTTCTTATCTTAACTTCTCTGAAAGTCAGTGGGCTACTTAAGGCAGAAATAGTAAGAGTATACTGTAGTGTTTATAACAGATGTAAAAATAACAGATGTAAAAATAAAATATACAAAAGCGATAGCGTAAAGGACAGGAAGAGATGTAAATAGAATTATATGTGAAGTGGTATTATATTAATTCAAAATAGATTCTGATAAGTTAAGGGTGTATCTTGTAAATCCTAGAGCAACAACTAAAAATAATAATAATACAAAGAGGTATAAATCAAAAGCCAATAGAGGAGATGGAATGATCTACTAAAACAATACTCGGTTAACCCAGAAGGAGTCAGGGAAGATAGAACAAAGGAAGAAATAGCAGTGGGGACAAATAGGAAACAAAAAAAAATTTTTTTAAATTAAAGAATGGGAAAAGATAAGTAGGCATATGAAAGCTGGTATGTCTATATATACAAAGTAAACCTCAAGACAGATTATTGCATGAGATAAAGAGGGTTGTTTCCCAATGATAACAGAATCAATTTCTCAAGAAGATATTATGATCTTAAATATGTACGTGCCTAATGATAAAGTTTCAAAAATACATGAAACAAAAACTGATGGACCTAAAGGGAGAAACAGAAAAATCTATGGTCATTGTTAGAGATTTGAACACTTATCTCTTAGCAATTGATAAAGATATAGAAGACTGGAACAACACTGTCCAACAACTTGACTTAATTGCCTTTTATAAAACACTTGCACCACCAATGACAGAATACACATACTTTTCAAGTGTACATGGAACATTCACCAAGATATACTATATGCCAGACTATAAATCAATCTCAGTAAATTTTATAGGAATGAAACCATGGAGAGTATGTTTCCTGATAAAAGCATAATTAAATTAGAAATCAAAAACAATAAGGAAAATGAGGTAACACAAGTTGCAAATATCAAGAATGAAAGAGAGGACATTACTACCAATTTTACAGACATTCAAAAAATGTTAAGAGAATATTATATACAAGTGTATGCTAATAAATTCAAAAACTTAGATTAAATGGACAAATTCCTTGGAAAACAACACAACAACAAAAAAAAACAACACACAAAAACAACACAAGAAGAACTGGAAAGTCTGATTGTCTCTAAATCTACTAAAGGAATTGAATTCATAATTAAAAATCATCACACACACACACTCCATCACCAAGTCCAGATGGCTTCACATTTAGGACAGGAATGATACTAAGTCTACACAAACTGAGAAAATAGAGAAAAAGGAAACACTTTATAAATTTTTTATGAAGTTAGCATAACCACAATACCAAAACCTGACCAGGACTTTACAAGGAAAGTAAAATAAATTCAATATCACTCATGAGCATAGAAGCAAAAATCCTCCACAAAACATTAGTAGATCAAGTACATCAATATATAAAAAGGGTAATGAATCATGACCAAGTGGGGCTTATGCCAGAAATGCAAGGTGGGTTCAGCATCTACAGATCAACCAGTATCATTCACCATGTTAACAGAATAAAGGAGAAAAATCATGGGATCATCTCATTAGAAACAGGAAACGCATTTGTCAACACTCAATACTCATTAAAGATAGAAGTATTCAGCAAACTAGAAATAGGAGAAAACCTCCCCAATCTGAGAAGAGCATCTAAGAAAAAAAACATATGCCTAACATATTTAATAGTGAAGTAATGAACCCTTTCCTCCTACAATCAGGAACAAGGTAAGAATAGCTTCTCTCTTCAATTTTTTCCAACATTACACAATATACAGTTTCTGGCCAATGCACCGAAGCAAGAAAAAAAAAAAGAGAGATCAGAAAGGAAGAAGTAAAATTCAGCAATAAAAAGGAATGAACTACTGAGACATGCAAGAGAATGAATGAATCGCGAAAACAATCTGCTGAGAGAAAGAAGGCAGACACAAAAGAGTACATGCTGTATGCTTCTATTTATATAAAATCCTAGAGCAGGCAAAACTAATTTATGACAGAAAGCAGATCGGTGATGGCCTGGGGGTTGGGAGGAGACAGCAAATAGGGGATTTCTCAGGGTTAATAGAGATGTTCTGCATCTCGATTAGGATGGTTGTTACCAGGGTATACACACTTGTAAAAAATTTATTAAGTTGTACATTGAAATTGATTTTATTATATGTACATGACATCTTAAATGAGGGATTTTAAAAGCAGGAAAAATATACACCATTCAGAAAATGAAAAAATAAGCCACAAACTATAGGAGGTCTAGGGAAAATATTCTCAGTACACATATCTGACAAAGGACTTGTATCCAGAACATATGGAGTCTCTCACAGCTTAATAATAAAAGTAAAAAGTAGGCAAGTTTCTTTAAAGGGCAAAAGACTTGAAAAGACGTGTCACAAAAGATAATATATGAATGGCCAATTAGCACTTAAAATTGTGCTCAAGATCATCAATCATCAGAGAACTGCAAATAGAAACAACAATGATATAACTATAGCCTTCCAAGAATGTCTACAATTAGAAATATGAACAAAATCAAGATTTGGCAAGGATGCAAAGTAACCAGAACTCTCATTTGCTCCTGGTGGGAATGAAAGATAGTTCAACCATCGTGGGTAGCAGTTTCACAGTTTCTATGAAGTTATCCCTAGACCTACCTTATGAAGCAGCTACTCTACTCCTAGCCATTTGCCTAAGAGAAATTAAAATACCTGTCCTAAAACTGAACTGACTTGTATATAAATGTTAATAGGGACTTCTTCATAATCACCAAAAACTGGAAACAATCCAAGTGCCCATCCTCAGGTGAATGGATGTGGATTGTGGTGTATTTATACATGGAAAACTGTTCACCTATTTAAAAAAATGAACTAATGCACATGACCATGTGGATAAATCTCAAAAACATTTTGTTGAATAGCCAAACTATGGAAAGAGCCTAGATATCCATCAACAGATGAATGGATAAAGATGTCATATGATAGAATATTATGCAGCCATCAAGAAAAACAAAATCTTGCCATTTGCAACAACGTGGATAGAACTAGAGGGTATTATGCTAAGAGAAATAAGTCAATCAGAGAAAGACATGTATCATATAATCTCATTGATATGAGGAATTCTTAATCTCAGGAAATAAACTGAGGGTTGCTGGAGTGGTGGGGGGTGGGAGGGATGGGGTGGCTGGGTGATAGACATTGGGGAGGGTATATGCCATGGTGAGCGCCGTGAATTGTGTAAGACTAATGAGTCACAGACCTGTACCTCTGAAACAAATAATACATTATATGTTAAAAAAAAAGAAGAAGAAGAAGAAGATAGTAGGAAGGGAAAAATGAAGGGGGGAAATCAGAGGGGGAGACGAACCATGAGAGACTATGGACCCTGAGAAACAAACTGAGGGTTCTAGAGGGGAGGGGGGTGGGGGGATGGGTTAGCCTGGTGATGGGTATTAAAGAGGGCACGTTTTGCGTGGAGCACTGGGCATTATGCACAAACAATGAATCATGGAACACTACATCAAAAACTAATGATGTAATGTATGGTGATTAACATAACATAATAAAAAATAAATAAATAAAAATATTTAGAAAAAACACAAGATGTTTATGCAGATTTACATTTTTAGCTTTTAATAATGAAGTCATTAGAAATACTGTAAAGATTGCAACAAATATATTTATATCCACCTAGTCTCTGAATTGCAAAACAAACAAAAGAGTATTTAATATAAAAGTTAGTGACACTGTCTAACACAAATATCATAAGAGATTTTGTTAAAGTCTGCCACGGTTAAAAAAGAAAATAAAACATTTTGTTGAGCAAAAGAAGCCAGGCACAAAGAAGTTCTTGGTGTAAATTTTCATTTATATGAAGTTTGAGAACAGAAAAAGCCAATCTATGGTGGTAGAATCCATAACAGAGACTGGCTGGGTGGATGGGGGTTGGTTGGAAAGAGACAGGAAGGAACTCTCTGGGGTGATTAAAAATGTTTTAGGTCTTGGGGCGGCCTGGGTACCTCAGTCGGTTGAGCAGCCGACTCTTGAGCTGCTCAGGTCATGATCTCAGGGTTCTGGGATCAAGCCCTGTGTAGGGCTCTGCACTCAGCAGGGAGTCTGCTTGAGAATCTCTCTCTCTCTTTCCCTCTGCCCCTCCCCCACACTCAAGCTTTCTCTCTCTCTCAAGTAAATAAATAACTCTTTTTTAAAAAGTGTCTTAAGTCTTGATTTAAGTGGTAGGTATACAGGTGTATACATTTTTCAGAATTTGTTGAACTGTGCTCTGAAGACATATGCATTTTATTGCTTTTTTTATTCTTCAATTTTTTTAAAAAGATAGGTATAAAGGAATTAGCTTGGGGCTTAACACACAGTAAGTGCTTACAGCCATTAGTTTCCCTCATCCTTCACCTTCCCCATCTCCAGCAGGCACATACCATAGGCATGACCGTGTTCTATGGTCATTGGACCTCTGAAAATAAGAATGACATTTTCCCCAAAGGAGTCGGACCATAGCATGACACTGGAGAGTTTCTCTAGTCTGGGCCATGGATCACAAATAACACTGATTATGCCATTTCTTCCTGGACCCTCCTGCAGGCTTTGGCCCCCAAGTCTAGGTCTAGAGTCCCACTGTTCCCATCCAAGAGGGTAGAATTTAGTTGGGTCATTCCAAGGGACTCGAGATGACAACGTATGGAAGTAGAAAGACATGGGGCATGTGTAAGAGACTGAGATCAGCATTTATGGGAAGGTTACAAGACAGGAAAACTAGTATTGGAGCCCGATGCTGAAAGCCTATGAGGTCAATGGAGTTAAATCGTCATGTAGGAGATGCTCAATAATTGTTTGTTGATTGAATACGTGAATGAATGAGATACTGGGACTGTTGATGCTGAACCTCCAGGGCTGACTGCTGCCTCCACCTTCCTGTCTTGCAGCTCACATACCTGCCCCCACCCTGGGGCGAGTGCCGATCCTCAGAGATGGGACTCGACTTCTTTCCTGTTTACAGTATCACCGCCTGTCGGATTGACTGTGAGACGCGCTACATCGTGGAGAACTGTAACTGCCGCATGGTCCACATGCCAGGTCAGTGCCAGGGACTGCCTGGGACCTTCTCGGCACTTCACACCCCAGTGGGAAACACTGTACCCACTCCATGAGGATCCACAGGGATGCGGTTCTGGGAAGGCTAGTATTTTAGAGGTCCCAAACACTTAGAGGGCAGATAGAAGCATCCAGTTAGCAACCAAGGCAGCATCCTGGTGTCCAGAAGCGTCCAGATGTTTGAAGAACGTTCCTCCCAGTGCTCAATATGGGTGCTAATTGTTCGCTACTCTTACCTCCTAGAGTTCAGTGTCCAGGTATCTGAGTGCTTACAGTTCTTGAATCCTCGTATGGTACCTGTTCAAACATCCAGGTGTCTATTGCTTTCATCCAGATGGTTCCCTTCTTGCATCCAAATGTCTAGCACTCTTTTGAAGGAGGCAAAAGTCCATCAGCCAGCAAATAAATGTGCATGTGCTGACATTTCTGTTGTCAGACTAACAAGGCATGTAACCATCTCATTAGATGATCTCATTAGAGATGGTCAGCTAATCAGAAGCAGAAGTGCAGGGGGTGGAGGGTGGGAGGGCTGATTCGAGCATGAAGAGTGTGGTATTGCTGCATAGAACGAAGAATGATAGGCTGGAGGCAGGGACGTTGGCTTCTAATTCAGATTCTTCCATTCACCCGCTGTGTGACCTGGCACAAGTTACAAAACCTTTCTGTTCTTACCTTCATTATCTTTAAAACACAATCATTAGTTGTTATGAGGATAAAATTAGGCTAAAATATAAAAGTGCAAAAGTCAGTGGTCATTGTATTAGCACATGGGGAGAGGAAACCAAAAGTACTATTGACTGATGACCTACTATGTGTTGGGAACGTTGCTATGATATTTCATGGCTACTATTTCATAGTTGTATCATACTTTAAGTTTATTTAACTAAATCCTTATGTCAGACATTTAGTTGATTATCAATTGTTTTCTGGTATAACCAATGCTGAGATGAACATGCTTCTAGCCAAATTCTGAATTATCTCATCAGTAATCAACAATTTTCCTAGTAATCTAAATGGATGATTGTTGATCTTTGAAATTGCCTGAGACTCCCAGAAGACAGAGCAAAAATGGAAACATATCAGTTAAATTGTTACTGTTGGAAAGGAGGAAGCGTATCAGCTCTCAACTCTTGAAAAAGGTGTTTAGGGAAATAGTAAGGAAAGGATATTGTGGTAGGTTTAACTTTAGCACTTGGCAAAAGAAAAAAAAAAGGTGTGGGGGAGGGTGGTTTCTGGATTTCTACCGAGAGACGAGATAGGAGAATATAGCTGAATAGTACCTGCCTGATGCTCAGACCGGGTCAGCAGCCAGTGAGGTTCCCCCCATGGAACCCGAGCCAAAAGCAAGCAGTAGATTTTAATCATTCCACTCATGACACTGTCCCTGGCGTCTCAGTTACTAGTGTGCAATTAAGGGCAGAGCAAAAGGAAACTGACAAAGCAGCCCTTGCTCAAAGCAGAGTGCTGCTGTTGGAAAGAGCTCTGGCCTCGGGGTCACACTGGCCTGTGTTCAAAGCCCACCTCCATCACTGTGAGCTCTGGTGTCCTGGGAAGGCAGGATACTTAAGCCTCAAGTCTCGCACCCTCGGGTAAAACAGACACAGTGTTTCCTATCGCAGGAGGGACCCTTGTGAGTTACAGACAATGATGCGCACCAGACTGAGCACGTGCTTTCCACCACCTCCCTGCTTTCAGCCACAAAGGCTTTCTCATGTATCACCCACCTGCGCTGGGTGGACCATGCACAGCGATCTGGGAGAAGTTAGCCAGGCGGACTCTATTATGGCCTGCCCAAGCTCACAGAGCAGAGCAGACCCAATCCCCTGGCTCTGCGTACACTGGGCCCCAACTGCCGGCAGGCAGCTCTGATAGGCGGTTCCCTTCCGTGGAGGTTCCCTTCTGAATGCCGGCTGGGTATGCTGCCCCTCCTGATTGCAGGATGCCCTCCCCTTCCCCAGCCCAGGAGAGAGATGTTGCTGCCTGAGTACCTCTCCTTGTGTCTCTTCTTTGCAGGGGATGCCCCTTTCTGTACTCCTGAGCAGCACAAGGAGTGCGCAGAGCCTGCCCTGGGTCAGTATTGGGGGACAAATGGAGCGGGGGGCTGAGATTGAGACCTCGGGGGCCCTCTGGGTGTGGGAGAAGTGGGGACAGGAGAGGAAGGTGGAGAGCAGGAGGAAGAGAAGGGAGGGAACAGATGCAGGGATGCAGGCAGGCGGTTGAGGGCTGACCAGGCACAGGGGGAGAGAACGGGAGTAGAGAGGTAGGGGTAGAGATGGGGTGGGGTTCGGGGGAAATGGAGAGCACTGGGGAACGCAGGGGAGGGGACAGAGATGGAGAGAGGATGGACAGTGGGCAACCGGGTGGGCACCGAAGGAGATGGGGCAGAGGAGGAGGGGCGGCCGGCTTGTATTTCCCCCTCCTCCTCCTCCCGCTGCGTGCCTGCGGGTTGGAATAACTGCTGGATTCCCCCACTGGAAAACTTGCCGGTGCGGGAGATCCCACAAACAAGCTACAACCGCAAAGCTAGACCCACTCCACATGCCTGCCTCTCTCCGGACCTGGGAAGTGATTTATAATCAGGACAAGCAGAGAGGGTGTTTAAATCATATGGACTCAATTTCATTCAGCAGCTGCACTTGCTGGAGCTAAGCTGGGACAGCTCTGGACTCCTGCCTCCAGATGCTTCCAGAAGGACTGGGGGGGGGGGGGGGGAGGCGGGGCTTAGAGAGAGTGAGAGACTTCTGACGTATACAAAGACATCTCTCTTTGGAGTACAGAATCAACAGAGCCCGTGGGTAACACGGCGATGATCAGAGAGACGGAGGGAGAGAAGTATGTCTTTAGCCACCCTGTCCTAAGAGGAAGAGGGCAGCTTGAAGGAAAGAAGTGTTCCAGATGCAGGGAGGTTCCTTCTAGGGACAGGAATTGGGGATCTTTGCTTGTGCCCTAACCCAGCAGGCAGAAGAGGCAGGCTCTGGCCAGGGAGGAGCCACAGAGGGAATACCACGGAGCCCCGGTTTTCAGATAAAATGGTCTCCCACGTTTGCCCTTGACGGGAGGCCCACTTTGTGGATGAGAACACCGAGGCTAGGAGCAGAGAAGAAGGCTCTGGGAAGCTGAGGGCGCCAGGACGTCCAGCCTGTTCTCCAAAGTGGTGCCTTTTCAACAATTTTTAAAGGGTAACATAACAATAAAGGAAGTCAACGGAGAACAGGACAAAGAGAAACCTAGAAAGAGTGGGCACCTTTTTATAAGAGCTCCCACCCTTACCAACCTAGAGCCCACGCCCAGCTCCCCTTCTCTCTGCAGCGCCCCACCCCTCACTGCCCCCGGGGAAAGGCACCTGCTCCCAGCTCACGCCCCGCCCCCGGAACCCGGGGGCCCCGCCCCCACACCTGACTAAGCCCCGCCCCTGTCTCCCCTCCAGGTCTGCTAGCAGAGAAGGACAGTAATTACTGTCTCTGCAGGACACCCTGCAACCTGACTCGCTACAACAAAGAGCTCTCCATGGTGAAGATCCCCAGCAAGACGTCAGCCAAGTACCTCGAGAAGAAATTTAACAAATCAGAAAAATATATCTCGTAAGCCAAGTGGGCGTGGTAGGCAGGGGGAGAAGGGGTAGATCGAGGAGGAACTGGGAGCGATTGAGGAAGAGGGTGAAGGGGGAAGCAGTTGGCTCCAATTTGGCAGATATTAATGGAACACTGCTGTGGGCCAAGCTCTGTGTTTCGGACTCAGAAAGCAAAGACAACGGTGGTTAAGACGCAGGCCCCGGCCATTAAGGAGCTTGAAGCAGTTTTCCAGGGAGGCCTTGCACATTCCCTTCCCTCTGCCCAGAATGCTTTTCCTCTCACGTTACCTAACTGGTTCCTCATTGTGCACGTCTCCATTTAAAGGTCATCTCCTCAAACAGCTAAATGAGTGCCCTTCCCTCTATTTTTCTCTCCAGGCATCTGGTGTTTTCCTTTATAACACTCATCCAAGTGTGGAATTCCATATTCATGTGTGTGTGTGTGTGTGTGTGTGTGTTTCCCACTAGATTGAAAGCTCCCTGAAGGCAGGAGCCTTTCCTCTTGTTCTCTGCTAGAGAGTGTCTGGCACATAGTTGGCACTCAAAAAATGTCTTCTAACAGAAAAAATGAATGAAATCCCTGGGAGAAGAGGTGTCCCAGGCAGAGGCTGAGCAAAGAGGATCAGCACAGGGCAGACAAGAGATGGGCCAGAGAGAGCCTCAGCGGGTGATGTGGCAGAACAAGAGCACCTTGTAGGGGGAGCTGGCCGTGGGGTGGGGGACAGGGACTGACTTTCCCCGAAGAGAATAGGGAGCCTCCGAGGAGCTTCTAGTAGGTGGGTGACAGCCTCAAATGTGTATTTTGGACCACTGCCCTGCAACAGAACTTTCTACACAGATGGAAAAGTTCTATGTCTGTGACGTCCAACATGGGAGCCACTAACCACACGTGGCTGTTGAGCATTCTGAATGTAGCCTGTGACTGAGGAACTGAATTGTAATTTTTTTTAATGTGACTTAGTTTAGCAGTTTTAGAAAGATCCCTCAGGCGGCAGGTGTAGAGGACAGAAGGGAAGCCAGAAGAAAGGGCGGGAGCCTGGTAGGAGGCAGGTGCCATCACCCAGTCAAGCCATGATGACCCTTACTTTGAGTGGTGCCTCAGGGAGCCCCGCAGCGGGGGAGGAGGATCTGCTTCTCTCTCACCGGCCACTCCCTCCTGCCAGCACCGCCACCAGAGCCCATCCTGGGGCAGTTTTGGCTGGGGGGGGGGGCAACAAAGTGCACCGAGGCCACTGTGACCAGGGATGAAGGAGATGGTGAATAGGAGGTGCCAGGCCCCACGGTTGAGCAGATGTCCTGCCAGCAACGATGATTTTTCCTGCCAAGATGTGTCTTGTTAACACACCTGCCTAAGGGAGCAAAAGGGAACCCCCCAGCCAGATCTAGATTTGCTCCCTAAAAACCCTCCCCGACTCTGGCAGCTGACTTGGCAGTGCTAGAGTCGGGGGCTCCCACTCGGAGAAACTTGTTATAAATCCAAGTAGGGGGGCACCCAGTGGTACTGTTGGTTAAGCGTCCGACTCTTGGTTTCAGCTCTGGTCATGATCTCAGGGTTGTGAAATCGAGCCCCACATCAGGCTCTGCGCTCAGAGCAGGAGTCTGCTTGAGATTCTCGCTCTCCCTCTCCTTCCGCCCCAACCACTCGTACTCTCTCTCTCTCTCTCTCAAATAAATAAATAAATCTTTTTAAAAAAAGAAAAATCCAAGTAGGAACATGGGGGGCTGTCAGGAGTGGGTACAGGGTACCCAGGAGGTCAGCTGGGGCAAGCACGACCAAAGAGTGAAGAGCTTGTCAAGAGAGTACTGAGCTCACCTGCTGGTGAGGAACCAGGAAGACGTTTTGGGGGCCCAGAGACCTGGACACCAGGCAGGACTCATGGAAAGGACACAAAGAGGGGACAGCTGAGGGACAGAGGGGCACAGTTGATATGTGCTTCTGGTCTATAGAGAGCACTAGGCTGGGGGTCAGGACTCTTGGCTCCAAGGCCAGCTCTGTCACCAACCAGCTCTAATTTGGGGCCAGTTGTTGCACTTTCGTGGGCTCAGCTTCTCCTGGTGTCAAGGGGAAAGTTGTGTCAGATGGTCCGTGTGGCCCGAGGGTCCTCACCACATATAGTCCTGAATATTCCCTCTGCAGAGAGAACATCCTTGTTCTGGATATATTTTTTGAAGCTCTCAATTATGAGACAATTGAACAGAAGAAGGCATATGAAGTCGCTGCCTTACTTGGTAAGTCAGTGTCGGCTGCGCTAATTTCCACGTGTCATGGCGGGGAGGGAGGGGGAATGGGCAGCTGGGCAGGCAGGCAGGCAGGTAGATAGATACACCTTCGGAGGAGTCTGGCCTTTTCATGTACTAATTACTCCCTCTGTCCCAGAATGGGAAGGACTCCAGTGTGGTGGAGGTCTTCGGCCCAGTTCATGCCCCAGCGTAGGCCTCAGTTTCCCCATCGACACCATGAGGCAGATGAGTTAAAAGGTCTCTCAGGGCCTTTCCAGTGCTGCCCTGTTGGATTCCGTGGTCTTCTGTCCCCAGGTTGGAGTGAGCCCCAGGGCCACAGCGGGGACAAAGAGCGGTCCAATGGAGGGAAGGCTGAACTGTGGGTGGTCCCCAGGCAGTGAGGGCCCCGGATGGAGCCCAACCTGGAAAGCAACATTGCAGCATAGAGGCCAGATGTTCCCCGTGGACTGAGAGCCCTTTGTCAAACACAAAAGAAGGGCCACATATCCCCAGATGTCTACAGACCTGACTGCCACCCCCACACAAGGTCACATCCGCAAACCTGGCCACATGAGCACATAATGCATGCAGGGAGTTCGTTTCAACCCTGCCCCACCCCGTGCAAAACCCACAAGACCCCTGAGGGTAGACAGCTAAAAGACCTGCCCCTGGGGCCCTTCTCCCAGTGCCTGCTCACTCTCAAGAAAGGACATGATGCTGTCCCTACAAAGAGAATTAGCTGCTCTTGCCTCTGTGAGCTGGACCGACTGAGAGTGGTACCTTGGCGGGGGGGGGGGGGGGGGGGGCAGCAGGTATAGAGGGAAGTAGACAGGCACAGAGTCAGATGACTGCATACCAGCTATGAGAAGGCACGTGGCCTCACCTCACTGAACGTCAGGTCCCTCATCTGTAAAATGGGTCTAACCAAACACTTGATGAGTTTGTTGAGATGGTTCACTGGGATAGAGCCCTCGCCCACAGAAGATCCGTAAGGAGTAGTTTCTGGGACCTGGACAGTCACCATGCCAGGGGCCCAGGGCCCAGCTTCTTCCAGATGCCATCGGAGCATTTCTGCACCTCTCCCAGGAGACTGGGGACTCGGCCACAGCGGGGACCCAGCTGGGTTAAGGTGGCTGCCACTTGGGTCTCAGAGACACTTGTGGCCAAAAGGGACTGAGCCAAGAGACTAATACCGTGGGCCCGAGGTAGAAGTCATGCTCTGAAGATGTAGACCCCCTCACCCTGCCTCTGTCACCTTGTCACCTTCATTTCCTAAAGAGAACTCAAGACAGGGCTCTTCCCTACCCTCCCCGACATAAGCTCACTGTTCTCTCTCTCTCTCACGCACACGCACACGCACACACGCACTGAGGAGGGCCTGAGCTCTGAATCTGTCAGAAAGGATAGCTCCTCTCTGCATCAGCTGTGAGGACAAGCACATTCCCAGCATCTTGCTCCCACCCAGAATAGCCTGCTGAGAGGATCATGCTGCCATCTGTACCTCCCATGGTGAGAGTGTGCCACTCGCAGACCCTCAGCCATCAGGCCCATGGGCCCTTCCCTCACCACCGTGCAGCCCACCCTCCCCCCAGGGCACACCACACATGCCCTCAGGCCACACCCACCCCAAAGAATATACGCGCGTGCGCGCACATACGGTCACGAGCCACACACTCCAGTGTGCAGAGCACAGACCCGCATCCAGGCCACGCGCTGCAGACACGTACGCACTCCGTGACTGCAGACCTGTCACATATGCCTGCCCATACACACAAACATGCTCCCGCAGCTTCCACACACTCATACACAATGCCCACCTCCACAACACCACACTCACACACACTGGACACACTCAGTGTCCCTACCCTAGACGTAAAGAGCCACCTGCATAAAGCCATCGACAGCCAGACGTGCTCACACAGAGTGCCCTGACACATACCCCACGCTCGGTCACGCTGCACGCACGTGCAAACACACACCTCACACCTGACACATACATTGGTAAGTACACACTTCCCAGTAACGTCCCCAGTAAGGGCATGAGAGAGAGAGAGCAGGGGGAGAGGAGTGAGGGGAACCATTTGGAGCCCAGCTCCAAGCCCCACCAGGAGGAGCCCCCTCCCTGCCCTCTCTGCCTGCTCACCTGGGACTGTGGTTGTCGGCCTGCCCTCAGCCATAATCAGGGAGGGAGAGGGCAGATGGAGCCAACAGAAAGTTCTCAGACCAAGTCGTCAGCCTGGGGTCTCCAGTAAGACCGGGCACCCACCCTGGCAGCACCCCCTTTCCCAACACTCTCCCTGCTCAGCCCAGCAGCTAAGAGTCCATAGAGGTTCCAGCTGCAAGGACCTCACAGTGGTGTCCTCCACTCCCCTCCCCACCAGATGCCCCAATGAGAAGGTCAGGGTTGATCAAAGCCACACAGCAAGCTGGTGCCCACTCTCCAGACTCAGAACCTCCAAGCCCTCTGCTCTACCACACTGCCTCCGGAGCAAAGTATTTGGGCTTTGGGGGGACCAGAACCCCTTATCAAATCTGGTAATAGCTTCTCAGATAGGAACTCTCCCACTACAAATCCCAGGTACACAACATGTAACATCTTGCATTCAGTTTCAAAGGGTCTCCAACCATCAGCAACTCCCACAGGGGAGTTGTTCTCAAGCCCTGGTGGGCGCAGGACACCTGGGAACTTAAAACTCCTGACTTCCAGACCCGAGCCCCAGAGATTCTGATTTTATAGAGCCGGGGTAGGTCCAGACATCTACACTGAGTATAGATCTCTCAGGAGGGAGAAGACCTGAAGACCGGTCAGAAAAGACTTTGGTCAGTGGGGCCTCTACACCCCTTGGCAAGAACCCCTACTCTAGAAAAAGACCAAAGTGAACATTTACCTTCAGGTGGGAGGGTGAGGGGATGCTTCCTATGGCCTTATCCTAAGGGTGAGAGCTGCCCTGAGTTGGCCCTGTAGGCCTGGTCATGATTGGGTGGGGTGGGGGGGTCTCTTGGGCCACTGTTCCCAAGACCCCCACCCAGGACACCCGACCCATGAGTCTTGGGCTAGACTGCCCTCGCTCCAGGCAAACACCACACACTTCTTGTCTATTCCCAGCCCAGAGCCAAAGAAGGGCCCATTCCGTGTGGTTCTGAAGGTCACTGAATAAGCCTGTTAGCCTGGGAGGTCTACTCTAGGCCCTCCAGTAAACACTCGGGTTCGTTCCCATTGCCACTGGGTGCTGTTTTCAGTAAGAGAGGGAGTTGTCCAAGGCCTGACCTGTCCCAGGCCCAGGCTCCCCGTGGTAGGGGAACGGTTCCAAAAGTCTGGTTTCTGAGTTCGTCTGCTCACCCCTTCCTAGAAGCACTGTGACTAAAGCCAAATCTTTGATCTTGTTTCTCTCCCCAGGTGATATTGGTGGTCAAATGGGATTGTTTATTGGTGCTAGTATCCTTACAATACTAGAGCTCTTTGATTATATTTATGAGGTAAGCTTGGGGTTGCTCGTGGGGAAATGATCATATGCTGGGACCCTCATCCCGCCCCGATGTTCAGAACCAAAGCATGGGGGAGAGAATGACCTCTTTCCACCCAGAGCCTGCTTTCTCCTGCCTGTCCGTGGACATTGTCTATCACCAAGTCCTAGGCACGGAGGAGGGGTGGGTCCAAGAGAGACCGAAGCCAGCTCCTCTCCTCAGGGAACTGGAAGAGCTGTGGTCTGTCCACACTCAAAATGGGATGGGGGAGAGGTAGGGTTGAGAAGGAGAAGAGCCAAACCTGAGGCCAGCTGTGGTCACTTCATACACGTGTTTGTCTGCACCCACACACCCACAGCGCGCGCGCACACACACACACACACACACACACACACACTTCGGCCACACACACATACATCACTCACAAACACACATGCACATTATACACATACCACTCACACATAGACGCTACATTCAAGCAATACACACACCCGCCCTCTGGGTGGCCCGTCACCTGAGTAGAACCCATCCTGGTGCAGGCAGGTTTAGAGAAGGGGCCTTGCCTGGTGGTCTCCATCAAGCCTGAGCAAGAAGAGCAAGGGCACACAGGCCGCTTCTGGCTGTGCATAGCCTAAGATGTCTCCCTCAACAGGCAGCTGGAATAGAGGCTCTGAAAGCTTCTCCGAGGACAGGCAGCTGACCGTGGCCTCTGGCTCTGAGTGTCACTGTGCCATCCCCCCGAGTCAGGCGGGCTCCGGGGGCTCCAGAATTCCTAAGGGGATTCCTCAGCATCCCCAGGACCCACTGAGTTTTGGTCCAGCAAGAGGAGCCTGCAGAGCAGTGTTCTGACTCCCAGAGGGGGCTGTCTTCAGCCAAAGCCCACTAGGAACCTTTGTGGGGAAAGACCCGAGACCAGGGCACTCGGGAGCGCCTCACTCCACCTCCCAGCATGGTGACCTTGTTCCCCAAACCCAGATCAGGCCTCAAGGCCAAATCTTATTCTGCTTTGCTTATTAATTTTTGTGAAATAGAAGTTTTTGCTGTATAAAGTGACGGAAATTACATCATACTAGGGAACATGTTGAATGCCTACCCTTTATCACTAAGAATCAAATGTTATGGACTCAGGGGTGCCCTGATCTAATGAACAAGTGGGGCTGCCAGGCCTCATCCCCCAGGCCCAGCCTCCGGAGCGGGCTCCCGGGCTCTCAGGCACACCCTCCATCCCCAAGAGAAGTCCGTCCCCATGCCAGATGGGGCCCCCCTGTGACCTCCTCCAGGCTCATGCTCCTGCGCCAAAACCTCCCTTCAGCCGAAAGCTGGGGGAGGGGCTCCCAGAGCTGGCTGCCGGGTGGGCTCCTTCTGCCTTCACACCCGTCCCCCGGGTTGACCGAGCCCATCCTGATTCTCTTGCAGCTGATCAAAGAGAAGCTCCTAGACTTGCTTGGCAAAGAAGAGGACGAAGGGAGCCACGAGGAGAACGTGGTAAGAGCAGCACCTGCGCTGTAGGTTGCTCTGTCCCCCTGCATCAGTGGGCCTCATGAGACCAGAGGTCAGGGTCAGGGCCAGGGCAGGAGGGACGCACCTCCCCGCACACCTTAACTTGGCTCATTGGAGGACACCCCCACTGAGCCCCGGGGCCCAATGGCAAGCGCTGGATACGGCCATCCCGGGAGATGCTCGCAAGGGGAGGTCCTGCCTGGCCCAGTCGGGCTTGTCCCGGGCCGGGGGGCTACTGCTCTCATCTCATGCCTTGGGAGAAGCAGGGAGGCTCTACGCGCTGAGTCCTCAGGTGGGCAAAATGCAAGTAAGGACGTCACTGGTGCTCTACTCCATTTGAAGGGGACAGGGAGCTCGGGGCCCCGCGAGGTTGGGAGCAGCCGTGATACCCATCATAACTGCCAACTACTGTGTGCCACGTCGGGCACTGTGTATTTGAGGCACCTGAGGCCCAGAAGCCCCAGTTCCCCCAGCTGGTGAGTGGCAGAGCTCCCCTGACCACCGGCCCACTCTGCCTGTCTTCCCTCGGGCAGCGAGGCAGCACCTCTCACAGCTGGCTGTCCGCCCTCCTTCCCAAACTCAGTCGGCTCCCGGCTGCCTGGTATCTCCGGCTTTCCCCAGGGGAGAGCTCTGCCCTGACAGCACCACACCCACTAGGGTGTCCGAAGGCCGCAAATCCAAACTGAGGCCAGCCCCTTCCCCCAGACAGGCCCCCATTTCTATTCCAGACACTAGTTCTCTACCCACTTTCCAGGCTGAAAAATCTCTGCCTCGGTTCTCCCGGGCCCCTGCAGCTCTGTTGAATAGAAGACAGCTATCTGTGGAGGGGAGGGCAGGTGGAAGGGACCCAGGCTCTGGGCTGGGGTCCCTGTTCCTAGCCGTGTGCCTGAGCAGCTGCTGACTCACAGCGACCTCAGGGAGTTGTCATTTGGATTAAGCGGACCTTGCCTCGACAGCCCGCAGCAGTGCCTCGGTTATAGGAAGTGCTCACCAAGTGGAGGTTCCCTCCACACCCCACCTTCCCTCTGCCCTCAGAACCTCTCAGAGGCGCTGCCTCCCACTCCCCCAGGCCCCCCTCCGCCACTCCCCCTCCCCCAGCCCCATCCTCGTCAAATCTCCCCCACGTTCTTGGCACAGCCTCCTAGTATCTGTTCCCATCCCTCCCAGCCCCCAGCCCTCTGCAGCCTCAAGGCCCTCCCAGCCCCGCCCTGCTTTCCTCTGGGGCAGGCCCCACCCTAAAGGTCCACTGGGGAGCTGGGACTACTCTGGTTCTGGCTGTTGGGGGGGGGGGCCTCCCCACTTCCTACTTGGCCTCAGCCATTGGCACGCCCTGCCCCAAGCCTAGCCATGGGCTCCACTTCCTCCATCCCAGGAAGGCCTCAAGGGGGACCCCCCCAAGATGAGGGCAGGAGGGGATGTCCTCCCGCCTCGAAGCTAGAGAGCACTCAGAGCACGCAGCTTTGGATGATACATTAGGGGCACGTCTAGAAGAGAAGTTCAAACCACTGCTGAGCCCCATCACCAGGGAGCCCTCTCCCCACCCTGGGGGCACCTAGGTGGGCGATGGTGAGGGCTCTGACGGCAGCGAGGCGCCCCCAGCCTCGTGCCCCCACAACAGCTCACCAGCCCCTGAGATGCCTGCGGCAGGAGCAGCTCCCCTGGAGAGCCCGCGGGGGGGGGGGGCACAGCTCCCAGGGCCTCAGCTGGGCTGCCAGTGGCATCATGATGCCATTTTGCAGAATGAATACCAACCCCCGCTGTCCCCTTCCCTCCAGAGCACTTGTGACACGATGCCAAACCACTCTGAAACCATCAGCCACACTGTGAATGTGCCCCTGCAGACGGCCCTGGGGACCTTGGAGGAGATTGCCTGCTGACAACCCTTGGACCACCCGGCACCCCCCAAACAGACTTGGAGGCCCAAAACCCAGGACAGGGGACAGCAGGCGCAGGTGGGATGGCCCCTGATGACAGAAAGAAGCAAGAGCCCCCTATGCACACATAGCAAACTCTCTGCCAAAACCTCGCTGCGGCCACGTCTGACATGACGCGTCCTCGGGCCCCGCCGTGCGTCCCTTTAGGAGAAATGAGTCACACTCTGGAACTGTCCGAGAACCAACCTGCCATCACATCTCACTGCCAGATGTATAAAGCACCTGCATGCTCAGACTGCTCACGGCGCCACCTCCACGTCTGTCTCTGTACACGACTCTGCTCCACGCGTTTCCCAGCGGCCACTCTGCAGGGCACAGCGGGACCAGGTTCCAGCCCCGAGGTCACCACCCTGTGGTCACGCTGGGATCACAGCTGCACAGTCGAGAGGGAAAGCGCAGAACTCTCAACCACGTCCAGTCCTTGTGTACTTTGTGAAGGTTCTTAACCGGCCCACAAACCCCTTCCCTCCCCTGAGCCGGCCCATGGGCTGACCAGGGCCCTCCACCCCACCCCTGTCCCAGCGCCTGGTGGAGGCAGGGTGGCCTGGGTGACTCCAGCACTCATCCATGGGACCCACGTCATTCTGCCGTCCCCGTGACCCAGCTTGTACAGTCCGAATCTGTTTCTTCTTCCGGGGGGGGGGGGGTGTTTTGTTTGTCTGTCGGAGATCTGTTTTGTTTGGTTTTGTTTTCCGAATTTGGGTTTTGATGTTCTGAGGTTTGGTTTGATTTGGTTTTTCCATTTTCTCTGGCGTTTATTTATTCGTGCTTCCAGTCACGGTCATATTAAAAGCTGGTCTTGTGGAAACGGCTGAGTTGGTGCTGCCTTCTCCCCCATACTCAGCGCTCTCTCCCCCGGAAGCCTTTCGAAGGGGCCAGGCCGGCCAGGTCAGAACCCACAGATTATATACAGGTAAAGTCTCCGGCAGCAGCGCTTACCTTTACAAAGTGTATAGAGCGTATGCACTTCTAGTCTATTCTAAATCTCTAAAAATTATTGATTGCAACCTTGTAAATGATTTCATGACCATTAAGGGGGTAACAGTTCATGGCCTGAACGACACTGTCGCGGACCATGGGCGTGTGGCTTGAAGAGGGGGAGGCAGAGAATGCTGCCCAAACCTAAAAACCATGAAGGAAGCCTGCCTGCGCCTCTGATCCTGTCCGTGAAATCGGGCTGGCCTCCCACACGGCAGCCTTTCCAGACCCTCTCTCTGCACCCCACCTCCTCACCCCCCACCCCCCATCAAGCAGACCTCTGCTTGTCCCTGCAGAGGTCACACTGGCTTTCTGCCTGGCTCCCCACGACCGCTGGCCAAGTGGGAAAGGAGGGGGGAGGGGCCTCGTGGAGAGAGGGCGTGGCCTTTCAAGCCCCTCCCACAAAAAGGGGCTTCCTGTCTGGGCAGAATCCTCGTCCTCTGGCATCATGCTGATTGCAGGGCGTGCAACCGTTACTCTCCCGAGGCCCTTCAGGCCGCTGTCTCTGCGCAGGGGTGCCCGGCAAGTCACACGCGGTGGCCAGGGGGCGGCTGGGACACGGCATCCCTGAAATGCCTCCTCCCAGCACCTTCTTTCTCAGCCGGGCTTGCCCGAGGCTGTGGGCCAAGCCAGGCTTTAATCCTTAGGGACCGAGCGAAGCGCTGCTGGAAGGCGCCCTGTTTTCGGTTTCTACTGCTGCTGTAACAAATCACAACAAACGTAGCGGCTTAAAAGCAGACGTATTGCCTTCGAGTTCTGGAATTCAGAAGGCTGACACGGATCTCACCGGGCTAAAAATCTGTGTCGGCGGGGCTGTGTTCCTTCTGGAGGCTCTAGAAGAGAAACCGTTTCCTCGCCTTTTCCGGCTCCTAGAGGCCACCCACATTCCGTGGCTGGTGGCCTCTTCTACCATCGGCCAACCCAGCAATGGTGGGTGGGGTCCTTGCCTCACAGCCGTGACCTCCTGGGTCACCTCTCCCTCTATCCCAGACCTTCTCCTGCCTCCCTCTTCCACTTTTGGGGGACTCCTATGATTAGACCGGGCCCTCCGGATAACCCATGATAATGTCCCCATCTCGAGGTCATTAACTTAATCACAAACGTCAAAGTCTCTTTTGCCATATAGGGTAACGCATCCACAGGTTCCAGGGATTAGTATGTGGCCATCTAGGGGGGGCATTATTCTACCTATCAAAGGACCTTTGGACCATATAGCCTACTGCCCTCATTTTCCAAATGAGCAGACCCAATAGAGGAGGGGATGGACTTGCTTAGTGTCACAGAGTGAGTTTAATGGCCATGTCAAAGCTACACTCCCAAGCTCCCAGGCTCATAATTCCATCTCTAGACCCACCAAGATGACGCAAAACAAGAAGCACTGAAAGTGATCACCTTCCCAGACTTTCCCAGGGCACGGAAGGCCCTCTCCTTAGACAAACACACACCTCACTGCATCAGGCTGGAAAATGTCCTTCTGGTGCTTCGACTGTCAGATGCCGAGGAACAGTGAGTGTCCTCAGACAGCTCCCATTGGGGACAGGAACAAAAGAAATGTCTATTCAGCGGGTTGGGAATCTACAGGATGCTTCTGCCTTGTTCCAGTTTAACAGTTTCATAAATATTTTAAAAATCTATAGCTGAAGTTGCAATGTGAACTGCTTCATTGGTTTTCTGGCTTCCTTTCAAAAAAAAAAAAAAGAAGAAGAAGAAGAAGAAACTTCAGATCAATTTGTGACGGAACACAGAATATTCTAGTGGGTTCAGATTGCTTTCGGCCTCGCATATGTACATGCCCCTCCCAATTTGGAGATTCTGGCTTTTTTCCGTCTTGGAGCAGAACTACAGACTTAATCTGTTTAAAGGGGAAAAGATAGGAAACTCAAGAGAGCAAATTAATAGCCAGCTATGGATTGCAATTAAGCAGTTAACCAAAGACACAGTGTATGCTTGAATTCTTGGGAGTGCTGGGGTGATTTTTCTTCTCATTTTCAAACAAGTAGCCATGTGTGTAATCATTTCCTTAGTGAAGACCTGGAGACGTTTGGTAGAGGAGACTCGGGGATGTGTCACATTTTCGAGAGGGACCCCAAGGATGACAGGAAGACCAGGAGCCCAAACCACAGGTTGAATTATCAGTAATCTCAAAGAGACAGGTCAATCAATCAGTCAATCAAATGACGGCACATAACCTCAGAAACAGAATCAGTGGGACTTGCTGCATTTAGGGGCAGTGAATGAAAGAAACATTTCCGTGAGTAGCCATGCCAGGGACTGAATTGGCTGCTTGCACGCTGTTGCTTTGTTGTTTTTGGCAGGGAGAAACCAGAGTTAATTTTCCTCTTTCCAGCTTGAAGCTATTTTTGTAAGAGTCTTCATCACAAACATGCCTAGTGAGAAAGGTTCACAGAGGGTCTCTGGAGAAATGTTCTTGGTGAGCTGGGAAGGAGGAAGTCAGAGGCTGACACTGCCCAGAGATGTGATCTTGGTGGCTATTGTGTTTGCTCAGGGGAAGCTCAGCTCAGCCTGCCTGAGCCTAGAGGCCCAAGGAGACACCTGGGACCTCTTCCTCCAAAAACCTGGAGATTTTAATTTGATTTTGAGAATTAACCTCAGAGCAGAGGGGAGGGCCTCCAGAAAGCACCAGTGAGTGATGGGTATTAAAGAGGGCATGCTCTGCACGGAGCACTGGGTGTTATACACAAACAATGGATCATGGAACACTACATCAAAAACTAATGATGTAATGTATGGTGATTAACATAACAATAAAAAATTTAAAAATTAAAAAAATAAAATTTAAAAAACAAAAAAAGCACCAGTGAATGAGCTGCCCGGTACAGAATAGAGACGGTGGCTCCAGGAGACCAAGGATGCGGCCAGCCCTGATGCACTCACAGCCAGGGCAGCCCTACGCTGTCCATTATGCACTGGACACTGGCCCCCAAGGAAATTTATCATCTGAGCAGGGATACTGACAAGTAAACAGACTACAAAGATGAACCTAAGTTCAGAGAATGAGAGAGAGCAGCACATACCAAGTCTGCGGGGTGAGGAGTGCTAGAGAAGGGACACCACCATGTAGGCCCAGGGAACCCCAGCAAAGAATGGAAAGGGGAAAACCTCCAAAATGACCACTTAGAGACAGGCAGGTGCAAAGGATGAGGGGCGGGTCATGGCTGAAGCCCTTCAGCTCCTTGCCCTGCTCTCCAAGTGTCTGTAAAGATACTTCCTAGCCAAGGGTTAATTTATTTAGCAAATGGCTTTCTCCCCATTTATCTGAGACTCCTGGCACATGGAATCATTTTGTGCGTGCATTTGAATATTCCGAGGGCTAATAGGTTGGGCGCATCTGGGGCCAGAAGGTCCCTGGGAACCAAGAAATAGGTCAGTGGAAACCAACCCAGCCTGAGGACAGGTAGGAGGAGAGTCTCCTACTAATTCACTTTAACATTTGTGGAAATCTATGCTCACTGACTTTGCAAGAGCTAAGCAACAGTGGCAAAGGCTTTGGACAGAGAGTCAAAGGATTGGCTTTCCAAACGATTTCTGCTATAAACTGACCATATAACATTGGACAATGTACTTCACTTCTCTGGGCCTCAGTTTCCCCCTCTTGATAAGAAGAGGGGGTTGAAAACAAACAGATAAGCCTTTGGTGTGCCCCAACTCAATAGTCTATGAGTGTAAGCCGAGAATGGGGATCAGACATCCCAGCAAGTGTTTAATGATGCTGGGTTTTGGGGGTAATTATGAGGATTAAATGAGCTAAGGTAACTACTTCCTCCCTTTTCTTCTTTTCTTTTTTCTTCCTGTAAAACACTGATTCTTTTTTTTTATTTTTTTATTGTTATGTTAATCACCATACATTACATCATTAGTTCTTGATGTAGTGTTCCATGATTCATTGTAAAACACTGATTCTTAATCTTGTTTGGATTCAAAATAAGGTGAAAGCTATGAGCTCTCTCCAGAAAAAAAAAAAAAATGCACACGGTCACAGAGATATACATGCAATTTTGCACTTTATTTCAGGAGGGTTGTGGACCCCGCCCCCCAGAGCCCATCTGTGATCCTCCAGGGATGCCCTGTGGCTAGACAAAGACTCCCTGGTCCAGAAAGTGCCAACCCTTCCCACAAAAGCGCCATAGCACCACAAAGAGCAACCAACATTTCTTCTCATAAAATGACATAATGGCTGTCATTTTTCAATTTACAGGAGCAAAAAAGGAAAGATAGACAGGATTTGATCAATTTCGAGTTTTTCCTCCCGTAATTTTTTTTAAACCTTTGGCACCTGCTGTAGCTTGTGTGCTAATGAGCTCCCACAGATGGCAAAATGAATGAGTGAGCAGAAAATGAATATGAACAGAGAGCCTTGAGATGTGATTTCATAAAAGTCATTTTATGCTGCGATGATTTTGAGGGCCGAGGAGACCTGCCTACCTAGAAAGCAACCGCAGCATCACTTGGCAAACATCCCCGTGGCCTGATTCTTGGAACGTGACTGCTGGCCCCACTGTGTACGTGCAGGGAGCGCACGCCCTGTGGTCTCTGGCTGCTGTTGGGCCCCGGACACATACCACTGTTGACATCTCATTCATTTCTGAGCAGGAGGGTAATGATGCTTCTTCTTTAAAAAACCAAACAACAACAACAACACTGAAACAGCCCTTGAAAATGGTCGTGAGTGAAGCTTTGGGATGGGGAATTTGGATGCCTTGTCTCCTTGTCTCTGTGAAGCTGCTCTCCACGCCATGCCTCTGAAGGAAGTGGTTCATGTGGCCCACTTATCACCATCATGGGCCATTTGTCTTCCATGGAATTCGGACTTTGTGGTTTCCTTTTTGTCACCGTCATGGGCCATTTGTTTTTTGTGGAATTCAGACTTTGTGGTTTCCTTTCAAAGGGAATTATCAAAAGGGCCCAAGACTAAGTGGTCAGTGGGCACCAAAGCATACCCAACTTAACCAGCTTTGAAGGGAAGAGGTCAAAGAACAGCTGGAAGGAGCTATCCCAGCACCAGGCAGGGTCTCTGTCCAGAATCCCTCACTCCATGGGCATTTTCTGCATGCCCACCACGGGCCCGGCACTATGGGTCCATATACCAAGAAGACACAATCTCGGGGGGCTCAGAGTCCAGTCGGGCACAGGTGGGCAACAAATGTACATGCAAGAACCTGAACAGCAAGGGAGCTACAGTGAAGGTGCCCGAGGCTCAGGACGCTGGGTCTGTCTGCCGGGCTGAAGTGGGGCAGGTTTCAGAGAGATGGGTGAGAATTTCCTGGCAGGCAAATACCTGAGCGAAGGCTTAGAGGCGGAGGAGAACTTGGAAGGTCTGGGGAAGAACAGATCTCTGCTGAATGGGAGGGCGCTGTCTCTCTGCTGCCCTCCCTCCACTGGGGTCCAGCCAGCTAGAGTCCACAGGCTAGTTCAGACTGGGACACGCCAAGGACAGCACGCAGCCTTTGGAAGCCAATGGCTCCATCTGAATCCCAGCTCCACCAACTGCATTACCTTGGGCAAGCGCTAGAACTCCTCTGGAACTCAGTTTCCTCCTAAAAATGGGGGTGACCTACCTCCTAAGTGTGCCGTGGGGGTAGTAAGATTAACTATGGAAAGTGCCAATGTAGTGCCTCACACATGGTACAGGATGGAGATGAGGAAGCGCCATCCTACTGGCCAACTCCATGGACAGTGGCTGCCACCGAAGCATCAGGAAGGATCTCTGGCACGTAGTAGAATAGAGGCTTGTGGTCAGTTTGTGATGTTGGCCACAGGCAGGAAGTGGGGGCACATCTGCTACCCCAAAGAAGGTGTCCACTAAATGCTGGACCCCATCTGACCAGGCCAGCCTCCTACTCTAGAAGCTTCAGGCCAGTGCCTGGAGTAGAAAAGGAAAAAAAAAAAAAAATAGCCATATCCGGCTGAAAGGATGAGTCTTACAGGCAGAGCACAGGGACCCGCCCAGGAAGAGTGCTCAGCAGAGCCTCCCTCTGCTGCCAGGAGTCCCCGCCTGCCTCACCTGGGCCTCCAGGTAGAGAAATGACAGCACCTGGGTAGCTAATCATCCCCTGGAGCATTCACCCCACTCCGCAACAAAAGAGTTAGACAAGCCCATTTCCCATTAGTCTCCTGGAGTCAAACTAGCCAAGAATGAGGTGGCTTGGACCAAAAAGAGGGACAATAATGCACTTCATTCTCCCTGCTTTCTGTAGACATCTCTGCCACTTTGTCCAATCCATCCCCCTTCTCCTTCTGCTGCTTCTTCCCACAGTCTCCCCTCTGCTCTTCCTCCTTCTTAGCAAACTGTGTTGAGGACATGGCGCAGGCATCCCAAGTACACCCCGGTCACCAGGACAGGCAGGATCACCATTCCTCCCCAGGGGGGGCCCCCGAGCTCAGGGAAACCAGCATTTCTTAAGCCCCCAGGCTGGGCCAGGCCCGGTACTTGGTGCCTCAGTGCTCTGTATTATGTGATCAACGCAATATTGTGAGGTGGTCTTTATCAGTTTCCCCTTGTCCCTGAGGACCACTGAGGCTCAGGGAGGCAGAGTGACTTTCCCCAGGTCAGGCAGCCAGGATAAGAGGGAAAAAAATGAAACATAACGAAACAAAACATTGTGCCAATTCCTTCCAAATCGTGCTGAACTTCCTCTGCAAGACACGGCCAAGACGTAAGCAAGTGGGACTTGGATGAAAAGCAACCAGGTTGGTCCCCCTGAGAGGGAGAAAGCCATCCCAAGAGGGCTCAGAAGGGGCAATGGGTCCCTCTGGAGGGATGCCTAGGGCCTGACACTTAGCTGGTACTTAATCCCATTGCATGAACTGCTCCTCTGTTGAAAGAAGGTATCAGGGCTAATTCATTCACCGATTCTGCAAACATTAGCTGACTGCCCACCATTCATTCTTTACTGCACCAGTCATGCATTCAACAGGTTCATTCTTTCACTGAGAACCCACTACGTGCCAACCGCTCTTCCGAGTGCTGGAAATACAAGGAACAGACCCATTTCCTGCCCTCGTAGTGCTTACCATCCATAAGGAGACAGAAAGTGGGATGTATGTAAATTCACATGTGCATGAAATAATCTCAGACAGTAATTCACACTACAGTAGTAAGATCATGACAAGAGGGGAGAGGAGCTTCCTTCAGCTATGGCGGTCAGAGAAGTTCATCTGAGGATGTGAAATTGAGACAAGAGCTGGCTGGAGACTAATAGCCACTCAAGGATCTAAGGAAATGGCATTCCAGGAAGACCCGAGGGCAGGCGTGAAAGCCGTGCAGTGAAAACAAGCGTGTTGACTGCCTGGAGTGCGTGCATGGGGAAGAATGGCAGGGGATGGTGACAAGTATGAAGCAGCCAGGGATAGAAACCCACCAGGGTAAAAGCTTCTGAGCAGTTGAGAAATGAATCTGTAGATGTCGGCTGAGCCTGGCTTGTGAGAGATCTTGTGTACCAAGCCAAGGAACTTGGACTATAATAAAGGTGAGAAAAGCCATCATATGGCCAGGATGCAAGGGAGTAAGGTGGAACACTCACAGAAGGGAGGAGGTGGGATGGCAAGGGACACTCTCACGGTGTCGGTGAGGTCGGTGTCATTGTCCCAGGAAAGAAGTGACAGGGGCTTGAGTTAAAGCAGTGGCATCTGGGATGGACAGGAGGGACAGTTTCCAGAGATATTAGAAAGCTTTTAAGAGGCAGGACAGAGTGAGCAATAGAATGTGGGGCGAGTGTGACATGGATGTGAAGAGACATGAGGAGGTAGCCTGGTTACTCTACTCAGTCTGAGAATATCACTTAGAAACTGGGACTTCCAGGTTGACCTATAGACCATTTAACCCTCATGCACAGGTGAGGGCTCTCCCCTAGATTCTCCTCTTCCATCTCCACCTGCTCCTGGTCCACCCCCCAGCCCAGGCCTCCAGGATCCCTTGTCCAGGCCTGCCCCTGCCCAGCCCTATTTTCATGCCAGCCTCCACGTCCTTTTAACAACACTTGCTTCGATTCCAAGGACCACCTACTCCTGAGTGAATGGGACCCAGTGGAGCAACTGGCTGGTTGCAGGCAACAGAAACCTAAAGTGAAGTTGAAATAGAAGGTATGCATCACCCAGAGATAATAGGCCAGGGGTCTCAGGCCAGGTGAGGGAGAGCACAGCCTGCAGGTGGCCCAGGACAACCACCTCTCAGCAAAATACAGTGACCTAAGAACATATGGAATCTCCTAGGTGCAAATTTATCTCTTCTGAGCCTCCATTTCCTTATCTGTAGAATGGGGATAACAAGGGGAGCTCCATGATAGTAATTGTTCCAGGGTCTAGATTAGATGGTGCATGGCACATGGTAGGTACACAGTGTTGCTTCCAAATTAAAAAGAGAGCAGTATCTCCCTATGACTTAATGCGAATGGATCCATTTGTCGTTGATCCCCCAGAAGCCAAACTCCCAGCAAGGAGCTATTCCTTCACCACCGTCCACGTGTATGAGCAGCCCTCACGTTCTAGCATCACCTTGATGTGGAGGCAAGAGCTCCACAGAGAGGCAGAAGCAAAAGCCAGGGTGGGACCCAAGGCAGGGCCAGCTACGCTCTGGCGATGCGAGGGGCCCAACACCAGACCAGCAGCGGAAGGAAACTGGCTGCCTTACAAGTTGTGGGCACTTCGCCACCCCTCTGCTGTTTGCTGACCAGTGGATTTGGAGATGGCAGGTCGGTGGGGAGGAGCAGTCGTCATCACAGTCATCTCTCCTCCCGGGGAAGCACTAGCCATGCCTCGATCAGAAAACTGCGGGGTTCTCTGAGTCCTTTCCAGAAGAATCTACAATCTCAACTCAGAGCTCAGCCTCTCAGTCATCACAGCGGTTGCTTCTCTTGCTACCATATCCACAGTGATCCTGAGACTTGCCCACCTTCCTCCTTCACACACAGTCCCTCCCAAGGGACCTGAGACACTGAGCTCCAGGTTAATGGGAGACAGTGCTGCCTCCTTCTGAGCTTCCCACATATTGAGGAAGGCAGAGACGTGTGGTGTGCTGCCTGGAAGCCACCCACACCCTCCACCCAATCCTCCAGCCTCCCAGCAATGGTCAACGGTACCCGGGGTAGCTAACTTCCTTACCGGGCTGAGACGGCCACCAGCACTTGAATTTTCTGCCGCTAGGGGGCACTGGAAAGCAGGGTGAGAGTCTAGCTGAAGCCCAAGGTGTGTCTCCACTCGGGGTGCTCCACCCCTTGGCTTCTGCCAGTGTGTTAGCAGTCTCCACTGTGGCCACCCTCTGTGACCAGAGCCACAGAAAACAAATGTCCCAAGGACCGCCCCAAACAAGCCTGGAGTATACCACAGTAGACCCAGACAATGTTGCCAGATAAAATATATAACGCCTAAAAAAAAAAAAAAATATATATATATATACATATATATACACACATATATATATGATGCCTAACTAAATTTGAGTTTCAGGTACACAACACATCGTAGACCCAGACAAGGTTGCCAGATAAAATATATAACGCCTAAAAAAAAAAAAAATATATATATATATATATGATGCCTAACTAAATTTGAGTTTCAGGTACACAACACACCGTTGTTTTTGTTTTTGCTTTTTGAGAGAGAGAGCACACACAAGCGGCGGCGGTGGGGGAAGGGTGTTGACAGAGGGACAGGGAGAGAGAAAATCCCAAGCAGGCTCCACGCTCAGCGCAGAGCGCAAAGTGGGGCTCGATCTCATAACCCTGAGCCGAAATCAAGAGTCCGACACTTGAAGCTCCTGGGTGGCTCAGTCGATTGAGCATCCAACTCTTGATTTCAGCTCAGGTTATGATCTCAGGGTCATGCTAGCCTGCTTCCATTGCTCAGAATATTTCCCCCCACATCGCCAGCACTTTTTTCATTCCTGTCTTATGCTGCCCCCAAATTCTCCCAACTGGAGACTGAGTTAAGTTGATAAGAATTCTCTTACATTGGTGTCAATGTGCTCAATCCTTTCTTTCTCATGCCTTGATGAGATCAGTTAGAAGGAAGGACTAAGAATTTCATTTCATTTCTGAGAAATAATTTTGCAGCACGTAACTGTTCAGGGATAGGGCAGACCTGGGATGGAGAACTGAACTCAGGGGAGGGCAGGAAGGGGCAGGATATGGAGTAAGCTCAGTTCATTCTTGGGAGGCAGTCTCTGATGGCAGGGAGGGTGCCCAAGAAAATCTTTGCTCAATTAAATTTATCTGTGGGGGCGCCTGAGTGGCTCAGTCAGTAAAGCGTCCGACTCTTGATTTTGGCTCAGGTCATGACTGTGGGGTTGTGAGATCAAGCCTCTGCTCAGCACGGAGTCTGCTTGAGATTCTCTCTCTCCCTCCCCTGCTCCCTAAATAAATAAATAAATCTTAAAAAAAAAAAAGTCAGACACTTAACAAACTGAGCCACCCAGACTCTCCAAACAACACATCATTTTTTAATATAAGTGTGTCCCATGCAATATTCGGGACATATGTAGAGTAAAATTTATTTGTTGCATATCCAAATTTCAAATTTAACTCAGGCATCCTGTTTTGGTTATCATTGTTTGTTTTGCTAAACCCGGCAAACCTAGATCCAGGTAAAGGGTCTAGGAACTCTACCAGGTGTGGGCAAGGGAAGCACTGACCCCCACCCCCACCCCGGGTCTCCAGGAATGGAGGCAAGCCTTCTGGGGTAGGCTTTATGGAGCCCAGCTCAGGTGGACAGGTGAAGAAACTCCGACATGCCACCTGGAAACACAGTGATAGCTGAGAACCACACTTACGTTAGACTATACTTTATTGGTTGGCTTGTCTTCCCAAGCCTGGATCAGAAACCAAACCACATCTCCCAGCCTGCTGTGCGTGGCCTGGTCCATCCACAGAGGATCCTACAAGTCACAGCCATCCACCCAGTCGCTGAGGTCCTTGCCCTGGCAGCGACGCCTCCAGGTCTCCCTGAGGATGGAGGAAGGAAAAGAGGAGAGACCAAGTCAGCTGCCGCCTTCAGTCCCTGCTCAGAGAAGAACAGGAAGGAGGCATGGGCTCTAAACCACGGTAAGGAAAGGGGCTAGCAAGGGAAAGAGGGACTAGTAAACCCCATTCACTAGCAAAGAACCCCCTAGAAGAAGCAAAAAAGGAAAAGCATGGCCCTTAAAATGTCATTTACCTAACCTCCTAATTTCACTAAGAGAGATACAGGGTAATTTGTTCAGGTTCACCCAGAAGTCAGTGGCAAAGGTCCAGAACCCCAGTCCAATGCTCTTTTCCCACACCATGCTCCCTCAGCAGACAGTCATGCCGCCTTACAAGCGTACAGCCCTTTACAGTCTACATAGCACTGTCCCATCCATCACTCATTTGTCTGCACCCCGCTCCACCCCCGGCAGCCCTGTAATGTAGATTAGGCAGATAGAGTGTTCCCTATATTCCAAATGAAACACTGAGACTCAGATGCAAAATTCCTCACCCAAGATCCACAGCTAGTAAATGACAGAACTGCAGCCCCACCCACTTCTCCTTGGCCACCAATCCAGGACTTTCAATTGTTGGTAACTATAGTTTATAGGCTCTTTCAGGACCATTACCTTGCTCCATCACCACACGAGCATCTTGAAGATAAGCAAGATCCCGGGGTCCTGGGGTTCCAAATTTGGTGATTCCATGATGTCAATGTCAAAGAGCCCAATGACCAAGAGTGCCCCTTGAGGACCTCTAGAGATCTATCAATGAGGTGTGGTCAGCTGGCTTGTTTGCCCCTCTACCATTAGACTGTGAGAGCCTTGAAGGCAGAGACTGGGATCTCAGCTTCCCTGCAGCCCAGCACCCAGCACAGAGCCCGGCACGGGTGAGTTCCCAACATGTGCAGGTGGAGGAAATAAACCATACCCTTTCTACTTTCTGGGACCACTGCCTGTTATTAGCCTCAGCCACCTCTCAGGGGGGTATACCTGCCACAAATTTACTCCCAGTGTACAGAAGAGAGCTCTTCTTTGCTATAACCCCAAAGGACCTGTTTCCTCCATCCCGGGGTGGTGCCCCCAAGACCCCAAGCCCTTGGACTCCTGCCAAGCCTACACTCACCCTTCCTGATCTGAGAGCTGTGCATTATGTCCTGCTGAGCCTGCCTCACTCCAGACTCAGTTCCTAGGGCATCAACTGTTCTCAGACCAACACATCTCCAAAGCTGGGGCCATGGTCAAGGCGCATCTTGGACCTTCTCTAGATTCACAGTCCCATCTGTCTGTAGCTCCAGGAACGACCTGGAATATCTCGAATATCTCACCCTCCTCATATCCTGCCCCTGCGGGTCTCTCATTCGGAAATGAGAGGAAAGGGAGGTTGGAGTCTCAGCAGTGAGACCCCCTTTGGAGGAGTCTGCAGGGTCACTGCCTCAGAGGTCCATCTGGGAACCAAAGATCTAGTCCAGTGCCCCATGGGATGCTCATCCAACCCCCTCGCCTATGACCATGGCCACTCCAAAGGCCATCTAGTGGGAAAGAGGCAGGAAAAGAGAAGGCTGACAACAGGGTGTGGCTCCCAAGCACCCCCCCACACACACACACACATCCCCACCATGCTTCAAGCCCGGAATCGCTTCTTTGATCTGTTGTACATCTTGGGCTTTTCTCCAAAAGTTAGTTTCGATGAAGATGCCACCGTTAAACAAACAAACAAGGTTGACCAGACCCAGGTCTTGTGGACCTGTAGGCAGGCATCCCAACAGAGGCATATGGTGGAAGAGCCAGGCTTGGCTCTAAGAGCTCCCGTGAATTGCTTATACTCCCAGACACTCAGTGTGTTGTCTGTAAATACTTCAGGGACAGTAACCCCTATGGCCGAAAGTTGGCTACAGATCAGACTGTGAGGCCACAGAATGGTGGCCGGGACAATGTGAGCACTCAGGAAAGATTCGTTCCCTGCTGCTATCCACCAGTCCTGGCCACATCAGCCTAGGGGAGCGGGGCGGGGGGTGGGCTCTAGCCCAGGTTACCTACCAGCTGGCCAGACCCTGGGGCTGTTGCACGATCTTCATGGCACAGATAACAGTATCCTTAAGGTTAGGATTCAACAAGTCTGGGGTGGGAGGCAAAGAAATATGATGAGGGAACAGCGGACAGAGCTGGACATCCAGAGTCTGTCTGTCTGTCTGTCTGTCTCTCTCTCTCTCTCTCTCACACACACACACACACACACACACACACACACACACACATGCCCTTCTCCATTCTAAAACCAGCCCTGTCTCTTGATCCCTCTGGGAACACAGGTATCACTCTACCACTCCCCTCCCCACCCTCCTACAGCTCTCAGGACAGTCTCCCATCAGATTCGTGGTGGACCTACCCTCATCTCTTGCCCCATCCCACTCTCCTTGGTAGGCCCAGAGGGGCATGGGGGAGATCCCCACTCAGAGATACAGGCGAGGGGTGCAAACACCAGCGGGGAACAAGCCAAGATGGGTGCAGAGGCCCGGCCCCATGCCGCTCCCGGTTCGGACCCAGCCTACCGGAGCAGTACATCTGGCACAGGTTGGGGACCTCTGGGTTGAGGTTTTTGCACCACTTCCGGCTGTTGATCTGGAAGATGCCGTTGTTGGTGCTCCCGTCGGCTTCATGGTCCACAGCGGCTGTGTTGAAGCCACTTGTGAAGTAAGCAAGACAGACCCCTGCGTAGAGTGGAGACGTGGGCCCGAGGGTCAGGTGACCGAAGCCAGCGCAGACCAGGACACTCACATGCGGGTGCCACACGCGGGCTCCTCTGAGCCTCAGCTCCTGCCCCAAGGTGGTCAGGGTGGCTGTCCTCCCACCTACTTCCCCAGTGACTCCAGCAAGGCTCAGGGGGGCAAGGGACTCACTGAGGGTCACCACAGCTACTAAATAGCAAGAGTCAAGACTGTCCCTCAGGCCTCCTTTCTTCCCGCTGTCTCATCGCTCAGCATGTAGCGGGGCCCAAGAAATCTTTGTGGGACAAACGGACAAAAGCTAGATCTTTAGAGGCAAAACAAAGAAGACACAGGTGAGAGCTGGTAAGGGGCTAGAACAAGAGAAAAATGAGTCCAGATTCAGCTGGACCTCACAGCTTCCTGAAGCTACCAGCAGCTTGAAGAGTCTGCTCTTACTGGTTTGCTCAGTTTACCCTAAACCTCAATGGGAATGTCCAATCCTCTTGGCTGCCATTAGGATTAGGGAACTAAGCTATTCTGTTTCTTTGACTGTTGACTTCAGCAGTAGGGGCAGGGCAGGTAGGGGCATGCTGATTGGGCTGCCTGTGGCCTGCCTATTAGGTATTTAACTTGTGCTAAGTCTTGCCCACCTGTCTGGTCATAAACCCTTGATGTACAAGGGAGGGCTGAGGCTCAGAAAGCTTCCAAGACCACCTCCCCTGAGTGAGAGCAGGGAGGGAGGGGGGCAGGGAGGGAGGGAGGGGAGCAGGGAGGGAAGGGAGGAGTGGGGGGCGGCAGTGTCTGGGAGCGTGGTTCTTACAGTCAGCCAGGGTGGATGCCCGGTATCCCTCCATGCCAAAATCCTGGAGCACTCGGGCCAGCTCGCAGCGACTGTAGACCTTGGCCTGGCTGGAGGCGAGCAGGCAGCCGAGCAGAGAGGCAAAAGCCAGCAACATGCTCCCCGGAGGGCACAGTTGCCTTCTGGGAGCCCAGCTCCTGGCTTCCATGCAGGCGTCGGAGGCACAGCCCCTGCCACGCTGGCTCACAGCTGGGTTTTGAGATGGCAGGCAGTTCAACAGCCCTGGTCCACCACTCACAGAAGGTTACCCTTGGAAGAAAAAGCAAAACGGGGTCTGAGTGTACCTGGGAAAAGGGGAGAAGGCGCCAACACTGCAAACCAGCTCCCTTGCAGCCCCGAGGAAGCCATCAGCCACGCTCCTGAGCTCTGAGGTCCAGGAGAGGGTTCCCTGAGGCCAGCTCCCCTCCGTCCTGCTTTACACCTGCCCCAGCAGCTGAGAGAGGAGGAGGGGAACTGGGAGAGAAAACGAACGTGTTTGGAGCTCCATACTACTTGCCAGGCATCATCGAATCCTAAAGCCCTATGTTGCACAACTAGGAAGGAGCAAAGTTTGGAATAAGACCAATGTTTACGTGACTCCAAAGCCCCACGAGGTATGGCCATGAGCAGATGTTCCCAGAGGGCAAGGACCCAGCAATGGCATCAGAGTGTAAGCAGTCCCTACCCCCCCATTGTCAAGGTGAGTGCTCTCCTTGGGTTTGCATCTTGCACTGGCTCCACGGGCCGGCCCTCGGTATCATGAAGGATGTTTGCACCTGGTTATGACCTTCACCTCCACTCTGTCTTAGCCACCCGCTCCCATGGCCTGGCCATCCGTGCCTCTCGCCGCCACCCCGCTCTGCAACCTTCCATTCTCGTCTCTCTGACACATCCTCCCACATCTCCCGTGACCCTACCCCACCACACTTGCTGTCCACATTCATAGAGTCAGAAAACAAAACAGCCACATGACCTCACGAATGGTGTCCCAAAAAACACATGGCTTCCAACTCCACTGGACCTTCAAGCCATGGAGGACAACAAGGTGGGTTAAGGGTGTGGCTTTGCAGTGAGCCTTGAGTTTGAAGCCCACCTCCGCCCTGCACAACATCTCTGACTTTGAACACCTCCCGAGCATCACTGTCTTCAGCTCTCCAATGAGGAAATGAATAACACCTGCCTCAGAAGATGTTTGAAAGAATGAATGAGAGGAATGCAGCCATCAAAAGGAATGAGATCTTGCCATTTGCAACGACGTGGATGGACCTGGAGGGTGTTATGCTGAGTGAAATAAGTCAATCAGAGAAAGACATGTATCACATGACCTCACTGATATGAGGAATTCTTAATCTCAGGAAACAAACTGAGTGTTACTGGAGTGGTTGGGGGTGGGAGGGATGGGGTGGCTGGGTGATAGACATTGGGGAGGGTATGTGCTACGGTGAGCGCTGTGAATTGTGCAAGACTGTTGAATCACAGATCTGTACTTCTGAAACAAATAACGCAACATATTTTAAGAAAAAAGAAAAAGAAGAAGATAACAGGAGAGGAAGAAAAGGGGAGTAAGTCAGAGGGGGAGACGAACCAGGAGAGATGATGGACTCTGAAAAACAAACTGAGGGTTCTAGAGGGGAGGGGGGAGGGGGATGGGTTAGCCTGGTGATGGGTATTGAGGAGGGCACGTTCTGTGTGGAGCACTGGGTGTTATGAACAAACAATGAATCATGGAACACTGCACCAAAAACTAATGATGTAATATATAGTGATTAACATAACAATAAAAAAATTAAAAAAATAAAAAGAATGAATGAGAGGAGAAAGGCCCAGAGAGAACTTAGCTCTTTGTACTAAAAATAGGTTCACTGTTATTTCTATGATGAAATACTTCTCACTCTGGCCCGAAGGCTTGTCTTTGGCCAACTTTCTCTCTCCCATTGCCCTCAAAGAGTATTCGAGACGCTCATTACTGCCCGCTGCCCGGTCCCACCCCTGAGCTCCCAGGAGACCTCACCTCCTGCCTCACGAGGGCATCAGGAACCTCGTCCCGCTCAGCTTCACCCCTCTAGTGTGAGGATGCGGGGCCACAATGCTTGCCAAGGCCCGTCGTGCCTGCAAGCTCACCCTTTCCCGCCTCTCGACCTTGCTCCATGCCCTCGCTCCCTTCCAAGGGTCCTCGGCGCCTCCTCCTACCACTTCTGATTCCCCTGATGCGTGGATGCACACAGGCCTCGTCATCATCTCTGCTGACTGGTCTCTCGCCCTCTCTTCTCATGGAAACGTCTACAGGAAAAATTACTGTTTTCTCACCTCCCCATTTGTTTTCAACCCAGTAAAATTTAGCTTTACCACCATCACCACACGCCTGATGCTGTTCTGCCCCATCCAGTGGGTCTTGCCAGTTCTTGACCCACAGGGGCGCTCAGCAACCTTTCACGCCATTGCCCAGTCCACCTGTTGAATCTCTTGCCACTCTTGGCTTCCATGATGCCCCCTCTCCTGGGTTCCCTGCTCCTTCTCAGGCTATTTCTTCTGATTGCCTATGTCTTAAACGCTGGTATGCTTTCCAGGCATCTCTACCCTGAGCCCTCCTCTCTCTCTCCAGGATACCCTCTGGGTGGCCCCGCGGTTAACCGCCACCTATGGGCCGATGACGTTGAATTTTGTCTTCCCCAGAGCAGCAGACCTCATCTGCCGCTGCCTCCTGGACTTCTCCACTCAGATATCCCGTGTCAACTCAGACTAAGCAGGTCCAAAACAGAACCAATGTTCCCACTAAAATTGGTTTCCTTGTGCCTTTCCTTTCTGGGTTTAAAATATCCTTGGTTTAAACTCATAACTGGGGCGCCTGGGTGGCTCAGTCGGTTAAGCGTCTGCCTTCGGCTCAGGTCATGATCCCAGGGTCCTGGGATCGAGCCCCGCATCAGGCTCTCTGCTCAGCGGCAAGTATGCTTCTCCCTCTGTGATCTCCCTTGCTCTCTCTCTCTCAAATAAATAAATAAAATCTTTAAAAAATATACTAAACTCATAACTTTTTTGGTTTAAACACATTTATCCAAACTAGAAATACAGATGGCATTCTTCACTCCTTCTGTCTCTACACCTTCACCCACCCACAGCCAGTCGGTCCCGAAGTGTGATTGATTCTGCCCTCCCTCCGAGAGCACTGTCTTTCCCTCAGTTCCGACCACCATCCCAGCATACTGATGGGCTCCTTGCATCCAGTCCTGACTCGTTTTCCAAACTATTCTAGACACATTTACCACCATGAGTTTTTTGAACAAAAAGCCTGGCCACCTGCCACCCTGGGAGGGGTGCATCGCTGCTCCTAGGCATGCATCACTCCTCATGACCCAGCCGTGCGGGCCTCCCCATCACTCACACTTTGAGCTCCAGTAAGCCATATTGTTCACTCACGATGATCCCGCTGTCCGGAGCACTAGCCCTCTCCTTCCTCTACATGGCTAACTCTTACTCATACTTCCAGGGTCACACAGAGATGAGTTTGCCAGCTCCCCAACACGCCCCGAGCACCCTGTGCTTCTGCCATCCCTCTGTCCCACAGGACTGTGATGTACGGTAATCATTCCTTCCATAAGAGAACTTCCAAGGAACACTGGCCGTCTTGTACATCCTAAAAGCCAAGCCGAGTTGTGGGTATGGAGTGACTGTTCAGTGGGTGCTGCTTACACTGAAGCATCCTGAGGTCCTGACCCCGAGAGCACGAACCCTCCCCGTCAAAGTGGGGGGCGGGGAGGCGATGGGGGGGAACCTCGCTGAGCTCTTCATACCCGGCAGACAGTGCGCTGGGCCTTTGCCGGATGTTTTCTAGCGTGAGCTCCTCTAATCCTCTCAACAACTCAAGGTTCGTAGGAGTAATAGCTCCCATTTATAGAAGAGGACACCAAGCTCGCTGCTTTATGGAGACTGTTTTTGACTTTTTGTAGCAAAGCGACTTAAAACTAATTTCATCCTGAGCGTGTCATGGCAGGTCGAGAGGGGTAAGGAGTGAGGGCTGGTGATTAAGAGACGAGACACCCGCCAGCAGGGTCTCCCCTCTTTCTCTCTCTTTCTCTCTCTCTCCCTCTCTCTCTCAACTCGGCGCTCTCCCAGCCCAGGACTCCCCCTCATTTCTGACCACCCCCTTTCCTTTTCCATGCCCCTCTCTGGCCAGGCCAGCCAGGAACCTGGTCAACAGCTGCAGGAAGAGGGCAAGGGGGCTCACTGATCAGGTGTCGTCCACACCAGAGCTAGCACGGCAGTGACAGTGGCGGCTGCAACAGGGACCCGACACCCGGCTTCAGCTCAAGACACCCCCATGATACTGCTGGGGCCCCAGGCACCCAGCTTTCAGAGAATGATGGGGGAGGGCAGGCTCCAAACTGACATAGGGCCTTCTGGAACTCCCTAGTTTTGTGAGCTCATCTTCTAGAACCATCTTCACCTACTGAGCTTTGACTGGTCTCCTGAGCCCCTCAATTTCGGGGCTGGGGACACATTAGGAGTATCTAAGCCCAACCCTCCTTGGCCACCTCCACACACACTCGCACACACAATAAGTTGAAGGATGACTTCTGCTCCCAACAGATCCTTCAGGTGGTTGCCCAGCGATGACAATGGCAGGTGCCCACAGCCTCCCCAGGCAGCCTACCTTCCCGTCACACTCCACTGACTGGCAGAAAGTTCTTCCTTAGTGTCGAGCCACAAAAGGCCCACTTCCTGCATCTGCATGATGACAGTTCAGTGTGGACAAGCCTGGGACAAAGGTGACGCTGTTGACCCTACAGCCTGAGGGACAAAGCAGTGACGTGGAAGGACACATGATGCCCATGTCTGTGTCCCACAGAGGCCCCTGCTTGCATAGCAGTTAGAGCATGGGCTTTGGAGTCACGTGGATCTGGGAATGAATGCAGGCACTAGTGACTACCACCTGGGTGACCCAGAAAAGGTGACTTAAGCTCTCAGTTTCCTCAGTTCTCCAATGGGAGTAACAATACCAGGAGTATTCAGTGTTTGGGACTCAGGGAGCTCAATATATAGAAGCAATGAGTGTAAGAACGGAGGACAGCCAGAAATGTGTAGAGTGGCCGCTGCTCGCCCTCTCTGCCTGGGGCTCACCCCAGACCGACCAGTTTAGAATCAAGAGTTGGCCCAGATCACCTTAGGATTTCTTCTTTTTTTTTTAATTGTGGTATGAACACGTAACATGAGATCTACCATCAACAAGTCTCCAAGTGCAGAGCAGAGCGCTGTTGACCATCCGTGCAATGTTGTACAGAAGCTCTCTAGAGCTTATTCATCTTGCTTAACTGAAAACTTTATGCCTATTGATTAATAACTCCCCGTTTCTCCCTCCCCAGCCCCTGACAGCCACCATTTCTCTCTGTGTCTACGAACTTGCCTACCGTAGATGCCTCATACGGGAATCATGGAGTCTTTATCTTTCTGTGACCAGTTCATTTCACTCAGCATAACGGCCTCCAGGTTCATCCATGTTGTCACCTATTACAGAATTTCCTTCTTTCTTAAGGCTAAATAGTATACAATTGTGGGAATGTACCACATCTGCTGGAACCATTCATCTGTCCACGAACATGTAGGTTGATCCCACATCTCAGCTATTGTGAATAATGTTGCAGGGAACATGGGAGTGCTAATATCTCTTTGCGATCCTGACTGCAATTATTTCGTGTAAATACCCAGAGTGAGATTTCTAAATCATACGGTTGTTTTATTTTCAATGTTTTCCACAGTGGCTGCCCCATTTTGTCTTCCTACCAACAGTGCACGAAGGTCCCAATGTCTCTACGTCCTCACCAACGCTTGTGGTCTTTTGCTTTTTTTGATAATACCATCCTGACAGAGATGAGGTGATAGGTCCTTGTGATTTTGATTTGCATTTCTTTGATGATTAGTGACATTAAGCATTTTTTTCTTTTCATATACCTGTTTACCTTTTGCATGTCCTCTTTGGAGAAATGTCTCTTCAGCATCAGTATTTCTTAAGAGCTCCCAGATGGCTCCAACATGCAGGCAGGCTTGAGCCTTCAGAGCCCTGGACTTGAGTTAGGTACACCCAAGTTCAATGTCTTGCTCTGCCCCTGACTGGCTATTTACCGGTGCCTGCTGGAACCACAGTCCTTAATCTCCCCTAAGCCTCGTTTTGCTCCTCTGTAAAATGGAAATAATCCTCGTTTGCTTTCCCAATGCTTGAAGATGCCTACCACTTAGTTCGGTACATTTTAGCTGTCGTTTTTATTGTCTGGCCCTTGGTGGTGATTCTGTGTGGTTGAGTTTTGGGGTTTTTATGGCATCGGCCTGCTTTTACTATTTTATCGCTTCTTTTTATTGAGTAATCTTTCAGCTTATTTTATTTTATTGTATGTTTTGTTATTTCCCACTGGACTTTCACTTTTAAGTGGTGAATAAGAAACAGCAGCTCAAAAAGAACAGTTACGAGGGCATGATAAGGCCTCATTTGGGGATCGGCAGGTCTTTATTCCTCCGCTGAACTCTGCACGCGTCTTTCCTGTTTCCCTGAAGGCAGCTCAGATTCTTGACCACGTCCTACCCCTCCTGAGAGCATCACTGAAGCTGGCCTTCCTCCTCCGCCTCCCCTGGGTTGAGTTAGGAGTTCCCCATGTCCTTACACGGCATCTGAAGCTAATCTGTCATCTCAGCTTCCCATCGCATGACACCAGTGTCTTCTTTCTCCTTTGCTCCCAGTAGACTGGGAGGGGCCTGACAAGTCCCTCGTGTCTATGTTCCCCTTTGTCAAGAACAAGATTCTCTAAATGCTATGTAAAGGAATGAAGAAATGAATGAAAATCACCCAGTCAGTTGATTCAGAAGAACTGTAGCCCAGGGGGACTCCATTAAGGAGAGCATTAAAGTTGATACCAAGGGACGGCTTGGACCATGGGAAAACAAGTCCTCCTCTGGCTGCAGGTAGGGAGAGCCTGGAGCCCCTAGAGAAAGACCTGCTCACCTGGTCCACGCCAAACTTACTGCATCGAAAACAGAATTCACCTCGTCAATAGGTTATGTCTCTGTTATTTGCACCATTGATCAGGATACAGAGCTATAATTGCAAGACACGGTTATCAGGAGGTCTAAAGTCACTAAGCCTACACTAACTAATCTCACATCAGCATATTCTTTCAGTTTTGTGTCTCCATTATTATTCTATCTTCCTTCCTTCCACATAAATCTTATGTGTCTGCTTGACTGGGCCACAGGGTGCCCAGATATTCAGTCAAACATTATCTGTGTTTCTGTGAGGGTGTTTCTGGATGAGATTAACATTTTTTTCATGGAAATATATTAGACATATAACGTATAAATTTAAGGTGTACAACATGTTAATTTTGTACGTTTACAGGCTGTAATATGATTGCCATTGTGGCGATAATTAGCACATCTACCGTGAGACACAATTATATATTGCTAATGTTTGGAATAATTGAGTTCTAGTCTCCTAGCAAATTTGAGTATTTTTTTAAGATTTTATTTATTTGTCAGAGAGAGAGAGGGAGAGAGCCAGCACAAGCAAGGCAGAGGGAGAAGCAGGCTCCCCGCTGAGCAAGGAGCCCAATCCGGGGCTCCATCCCAGGACCCTGGGATCTTGACCTGAGCCAAAGGCAGACGCTCAACCGACTGAGCCACCCCGGTGCCCCACAAGCTTGAGTATTATACTACAATATTGTTGTCTGTATTTGCTCTACTGTGCATTAGAGGAAATTAGCATTTAAACCAGATAGACTGAGTAAAGCAGATTGTCCTCCCTAATGTGGGCGGGCCTCGTCCAATAAGTGGAAGGCCTGACTACGACAAAAGGGCCGATCCTTCCTAAATAAGGGGGAATTCCCCCTGCCTGTGTTCAAACGCAGACATCAGCTTTTCCCTGCCTGTGGAATCAAACTGAAACATCAGCTCTTCCTGCCAGCCTTTGGACTGAAGCTCCATCCCTGGTTCTCTTGCATCTTCAGCTTACCAACTCAGCCCATGGATCTTGGGACTTGCCTGCCTCCATAATTGCATGAGACTTACCATGGATTTTCTAAGATGTGTGTGTGGTCATTGTTGCAACCAAACTTTGTTAGAGGTGTATAAATAAAGATATACACATCCTGCTAGTTCTGCTCCTCGGGAGAACCCTGACTGATCCCCTTCTCGTGTGAAGTTGCTAGAAACCCCACTGAACAGTTGCGAGGCTCCTCAGTCCATGTCATTCCCTCCTTTGCCCTGGTACCACTATTGGCTGACACTCTCCCCATCCTGTCTATGATTTGTGGCTTCTGCAGCACAGGGCACCCGGCTGAGCAGCCAGACCTGGGCTAGGGTTCTAATATTACAAGACTTACTAGCTCTGTGATCTTGGTAGGGCACTTAGCCTTGCTGCCCCTCAAGATGTGCATGCAAAGCATCTTACACAGTACCTGGCACCAAGCAGACTCCATTAAAAGGTACTTCTTAATTATTATTATTTTAGGGACAGGAAACCAAGTAACCATTCTTTTGGGAGGTGCACTTGAATTGTCAAAAACAGCTCTGAGTGAAAGCACTGAAGGATATGGCAAAGTAAAACCTCGAGCTTGTTTTAACCGATCAGAGGTTTTTTCCTCATCCAAGTTTGTGCTATGTTGGCCCCTCACTGAAGTCACAAGATCTCTGGATAAGCAGGGAATTACTCTACTAGCATTCATCTTCTTGGACTTATATCCCAGGGATTTGCTCCCAGGGAAACCAAGATAGCCCAAAGAAAAAGGGAAAACATTCATCTTCAAAAAAGTGTCTGTTCATCCCCATCACACTCTCCCTCCCCATCCTGCTGCACTTCAGAGGTCAAAAGTGGGTCTCTATCTCCGTCCCCACCACTCAGCCTATCTGATCTGGGACAGCAATGATCTCCTAACTGGTCTCTCTACATGTGTAAACCTCGTGGGACTCAGGGCAGCACCAAGATGGTCCTCGACAATCTGACCTCCCCCCATGTCTGCAGCCTTAGCACCCTGCACGCTTCCCCCGCAACACCACCTGGGGGCTTCCACAGTCCCAAACCACCAACTCTTCCCCAAACTTATCTACCCCAAATCTCTCCCCATCGGGCACCAGATAGCTCCATTTCATCCTTCAAAATCCGCCCAGCATTGCGACATGCGCAGGGAGCATTAATGTGACACACACCGCCTCCTGAACCCTCCAATCCATTTTCTTGCCCCAGCACCTTCTCCCTCTCATAGAGCTACCACCTTAGGCTATCACTTACAGTGTACACGACTGGAGCCCTGTCTGCGAGCTCTTCCCGAACAAGGAGTAGGTTACATGTATCTCGGTATTTCCTTAACTCTTAACGGGTGAGGCACACAGAAGGCATGAGGGAGTACATTTAAAAACACACTGGGGGGCGCCTGGGAGGCTCAGTCATTAAGCGTCTGCCTTCCGCTCGGGTCATACCCCCAGGGTCCTGGGATCGAGCCCCACATCGGGCTCCCTGCTCCGCAGGAAGCCTGCTTCTCCCTCTCCCACTCCCCCTGCTTGTGTTCCCTCTCTCGCTGTGTCTCCCTCTGTCAAATAAATAAATTAAATCTTTAAAACACACACACACACACACACACACACACACACACACACACACACACACACTGGTTGGGGAGGAAGAAAGATGAATGTCACTATAAAGAGACTGCACGAGGGAGATTCTGTGATGGGTCCAGTTTTCTCTTCTGATTGGAGTGGTGGGTACACAAAATTTACACGTTATAAAGCAACAGAGGACTATGCAGGCACATTGTAGCAATGTTGATGCCCTGATTTTGATAGTATACTATAGTTATGTAAGATGTAGCCATCGCAGGAAAGGGAATGAAGGACACAAGGGATCTCTCTCTACTCGTTTTGCAACTTTCTGTGAGTCTGTAATTATTCGATAATAAAAAGAATTTTAAAAAGGCAAAATGCACAGGCTAGTTTTACTGTTCTGACTAATCTAATAAAATAATGGGAAATAAGGGGCAGTCAGCTCTGGAATTTTTCACAAAGTCTAATTTAAGATTATTTAAAAGCAACGAGCTAGAGGGTGAATGTTAGAACATAAACATGACCCAACTGTGCTTCAACATCTGGTTTATTTAGAAATTGCACCAAGTTTCTGCTCGAAAGGCCTTCCAACCAGTGTCTAAGTGGTTAGGACCCCGAGTTGAATGAGTCAGGTCTGTGCAGCTGTGGGGGCTGAAGGAGGTCACGCAGGATGAAAGCCCTCGGAAACCTAAAGCTTCAGTTAGACTCTCTGAGCAGCCCAAAAGAGGCTGAATGGAAGGAAGACATCTGCACGCCTGGCCCATGACTTTGGGAAGCTGTGGGACCTACAATTCTGCATGCACATCCTGAGCAACTTGGGACCCTTCACAAGCTGGAGATGTTGAAAAGCGAGGCTTCCAGTAAGCTGACACCTTCAAAAGCTTAAAGCCTCTGCAAACCCAAGGCCTCTCAAGTCCTGAGATTCCTAGTGATGAGGGTGGGCTAACAACCTGATGGCTTCCAGAGCCTAGAGCCCTGGGAGCCCGGGGCCCCAAGTACCTAATGACTCTAATAACTTGGGGCCTTTGAGAACCACGAAGGCTTTCATAAACTGCAAAATTGAATAACCTGGGGCTTCTAACAACCCAAGACCTATAATAAACTGAGACTCTTAGCAACCCAGGTCTCCTAGCAACCTGGGGACTCTAATTATCAGAGACTCCTAGCAACCAGGGAGATTGTGCAACCTGGGGGCCCAGCACATATCTAACCCTGGACCCGGACTGCCTCCCATTCTGCAGGGACTGCACACGGAATCTTGAGAGGCAGTGTGACCTAAGAGATAGAGGCTGACTTAGGAACCGATGGCCTGTGTTCTGATTTTGCCACTCACGAACTGTACAGCCTTTGGCTTAACCTCCCTAAGTTTCCCTACACAGAAGACGAGAGTGGTTATAGTATCTTGCTCATGAAACTACTGTGAGAATCAGGTAAGGAGGCTTGTGGGAAAGCAGCTTAACAGCTATACATAGGCATGTTGCCATTTCTGACGGTGCCCTCTCCCCTCCCATCCCGATACCCACCATATTCCATCAGTCCTGCTTCCAAAACATCTTTCCCATCTATTCCAGCTCCGTCACCACCACCAAAGTCAGTCTTCATTGCCAACAGTTATCTTTCCAACACACAAGTGCCATCATGTCTCTTTCACTGTAGACTTCCACAGGCCCCCTTGCTCTTGGAGTCAAATTCAAACTCTTGGCTATGGTGCCTAAACTCTTCGTGGTCAACCTCTATCTTCCCAGCTTCATCTTCAATCACTCATCCAACCCCCACTTCTCTTATTCATTCCTAAAACAACCCTGAGAGGTGGGGATTAATCATCTCAGTTTCACATATATAGAAATGGGACTGAAAGAAGTAGCTTGCCCAAGTGCATACAGCCTTGAAGCAGCTATTTGAAAGTCAAGTCTGACTCCAAAACCCAAGTTCTTTGATTGCAAAGCCATCACCGCCTCCTGAAAGCTTCCCAAAATGTGATTCTCTGGTTACTCTCTCTCTCTCTCTCTTTTTAATATTTGTTTATTTATTTGACAGAGAGAGAGAGAGAGCATGAGCAGGGGCAGCGGCAGAGGAGAGGCAGGTTTCCCACTGAGCGGGGAGCCCGATGCGGGGCTTGATTCCAGGACCCTGGGATCATGACCTGAGCCGAAGGCAGACGCTTAACTGACTGAGCCACCCAGGCACCTCTACTCTCATTTTTAATTAAAATTAATTCAACCTATAAACACCTTTATTGCCCTGTTTGAGTCTCAAGATTGGGGATGTGAGGAGGTTGATGGGGACAGCAAGGAGACTGCTCCTCACTGGTCCAGTCTGACACCCTCATTCTATTAAGGCGAGGACAGCAGTCCCCAAAGGGAAAGCCAACAGCTCCAGAACCCACAGCAAGTAAGAGTCAGGGCAGAGACCAGATCTAACTTTCCAGAACATAACTTCATAGCAATACACTCTGATTGTAATGGATGAGGAATACACAAGAGGAACCCCCTGACATTATTGCTCATGGGCCCAGAGCACGAACCAAGGGACAGTTAGCCTGAGTGTTGTGTGGAGTTCCATATGATGTGTGGAAGAGAAACCATGTTTGGTTGTCTGGGTGTGTTCACCTACAGCCTCATGTGGGGCATGGGGTTAATGATACATACCTCTCAGAAGATCTGGCTTTCATGCTATGTGCCCTCTGCCCCTGCCCTGCACCCCTCTGGGAGCTGTTCTCTCTGGGCTGAGATCAGAGACCCCAGCAAGTTCTCCCAAGGTGCTGAGAGGTTGAGTTGGGAGGAGAGATTTTTGTCCCCTTAGCACCCAAAACAATTTCTCTCCCAAACTGCAAGGGAAGAGCTGAGCTCCAGGTTCTTGCTCAACTAGGGGTGGATTTGTCACCCAGGAGACACTTAGTAATGACAGAAGACATTTTTGATGACCACAACTGGGGAGAAGAATGCTACCAGCATTTAGTGAGGAGAAGTCAGGGATGCTGCTAAACATCTTACAATGCACAAGGCAGCCCCCTAAAACAAAAAATTATTCAGCCCAAAATGTCGATAGTGCTGAGGTCAAAATACCTTTCTATACAGCATAGAGCAGTCTTGGTCTGGTTCCCCTTGTGTTCCTGTCTTCTGCGTGATGCTGGATGAGCCATTTCATCCCTAGGCTGCATTCAGTTTCCTGACCTGTGAAATAAGATATTTGGGTTTGGTTTGATGATCCTCATGGCCCCTCCTAACATTCTCATCCTCCAGCTATGCTTCCTAATCACCCACCTGGTGACTGGGCTTCTGGAGTTTTGAGTCTCCATAAGCAGAAAGGAGAGCATCCTCATCTCCATTTCTTCAGCTATAATATGGGAATAATTATTCCTACTTCACCAATTCCTACGTTGGTGTGAGGAGAAAGGGGGAATAACCTTACACACAGCTGGTGGCTAATAAACATTTGTCTTCAAGAAAATAAACATCATAATGGATCAGCAGGGGGAAAAGTTCAAGGGAACTGTGATTTCCTAAAAATGTCCTCATTCAGCAACCTCCAGGCCAGAGGGACCTCTGAGACAAGAAAATCATATTTTTCGAAACTTTCCAAGAGGCAGCTATGGATCTTGGACTTTGTAGGCTGCCTCGTGAGATGGAAAGACCTTGGGCTTTGGAGATACACAGGCCTGAATTGGGGCCTCTGACCCATCCTAAGAGAAACATTTCTACCAGGAAGAAAAAAAAGTGTCCGATGGAAGAATCATTTCAACTGCTCAGTCGATACGGAGTGGAGGTTACAGAGTTTTGATGTCAAATCTGACCTGAATTCAAGCCCCTCCTCTGCCAATCCCGACTGAATGACCTAATTGTCAATTAGGATGATAATAAGGCAAATCAATTTAGGAGACTTGTGAATTTCGTATGAGGGAAAGCATCTAGTAATTGCCTAATAAATGGTCCCTCTTGTTATTACATGCTAGGCAGTCATGGGTCCCAGTCTATGGATTCCCTGCCTGGGCTCCCTTACATTCTTACTTAAGATTTTAATGAGAAATCACAAACATTGTCAAATCCTCTATGGTTCTAGGAAAAAGATGTTTGGTGGCCCGTGCTATGCTCCCACCTACACACACACACTCACATCCATTTACATATGGAAAAGCTAACGTTGGGCATTTAATCAAGGTGAAGATCTGAAGGATGGAGCAGATACCCTTGTGTTTTTTAAACCCCGGTATCTTCTCCCTCCCTCTGCCACATGCCCAAGAACCTGCGAATCAGAGAGGTTAAGATGACAGCCCTTGACCATTTAAAGTGGGATAGGCAGGGGCGCCTGGGTGGCTCAGTCGGTTAAGTGTCTGCCTTCAGCTCAGGGCATGATCCTAGGGTCCTGGGATCGAGTCCCGCATCAGGCTCCCTGCTCAGCAGCTCCCTCTCTCTCTCCCGTTCCCCCCAGCTTGTGCTCTCTCTCTCTCAAATAAATAAATAAAATCTTTATTTTTAAAATAAATAAAGTGGGGAAGGCATCTGATGAGCACTGAGTAATGTACAGAATGGTTGAATCATTGTATTGTACATTTGAAACTAATTATACTTGAATAAAAGAGGAGGAGAGGAACTGTCTTACCCCTGAGCCTCGGTAAAGAAAGCAATCCCGTAAAACAGACTCTGTCCCAGAATTAAGTCAAGACCATCTTTTATTGATTCAGGGTCAACAAGGATGTAGATCATTTAAGCTGCACTGAGACCTAACATTGTGAACTGCCAAGTCCCATGGCTAACCATCAAAAACCAAACATCCAAAATACAAGGAAACACCACCCCCAAGGAATGATCAGAGCCTATGCCACTCCACTGGATCTAAAATCCAGATCACCAGCATCTTGGGAAGGCTCCCACGTGGAGGGCAGCAAAGGCGCTCAGACTGCACACTGCTTAAAACAGAGCCCTGCAAACAAGCGCAGAGTCCATGGGGCTGAAGGGCACATCTGTGAATCCCCGGTATGTATTTCTGTTGCGGGGAGTGTGGAAAGAGTCAGGCTGGCAAAAGAGACAAACAGATGGGAAGACAGGAAGACAGAGGAGATAGACAGAGGGGGGCAGTGGGCGCCCCGATGAGAAGAGACACAGGCAGCAACTATCCCGTTCTCGTTCCTTAAACATTCTTTTTTTTTTTTTTAAGTAATCTCTATACCCAACATGGGGCTTGAACTCAGGACCCCAAGATCAAGAGTCACGCTCTCTACCGACTGATCCAGCCAGGCGCCCATGGCTCCTGAAACATTCTAAATTAGAAGTGGAAGCTTGCTCCTCTCCTGGTGAATCCTTTCTCCAGAAAAGGTAGCTTTAGTTATCTCTCAGTTTCCTCATCAAAGGAAGCTCATTTATTCAGAGGTAATGGAGTGGTTCCAGAGCTTTTATCTAATTATATCATGAGAAGAATTCAACACCTGGCTTTAAAAAGCACTCCCTTCCTTCTAGTCTGGGGCAAGGGGTTGAAGACAGGACAGGGCAGGGCTGGGTAGGGGGAGAATTCCCGCTCCAGAGTTGGCCTCCGAGGAAGGCAGCCCTAAAGGCTCCCGGCAAAAGGTCAAACAGGGAAGCAAGTTCAAGGGTGAAAGTAGCAGTGGTCAGGAGATCTGCTCTGGCCAGGATGAGGGTACCGCAGAAGCGGGTCTAAGCAGCCAGCTGAAGCGGGGTGTACATCCTGGAAGATCTATCCATCTGCGCAAGACCTCACCAGAAAGCAGGACGGGAAGCCGACAGGCACCTGGCCCTATTTTCTTGTTTCTCACTATCTTCTCACTGCCTTGCCCAGATGCTGGCCCATGACAGATAAATGCACGCCGAATGTGTGAGTGTAAGACAAAGCCCCTGTAGACGCCAGGTCCGTTCACCCCCTTCTTGCCTCCACCTGCCTGTAGGAATAAAAGCAGGTGCCACTGCCCTTCTAGTGACTTCCCAGGGTAGTTTTTATGAAATCGCTAAGTATAATTAGGGACCAAGAACAAAAACACAGACACTGCCAAGTTGTAAAGGACAGGAACATTGTAGAAGAAATCTGACAGGAAACGTGCAATGGGGAGACAGATCTGGAGGTTGAGCTCTGGGGCCAGTCCCTGGGAGAGGTTAAGGCGGGCCTGACAACAGGCACTCTCTGGGCTTGTCCTCACTGCTGCATGGCTGGACCTTGCTTCCTGGTCTGGCCAGATGCAGGGAGCTGCAGCCAACGAAAGAGCAAAGACGTGCAGAGGCCACATGGGAAGGAGCTGGTCTGTGTTTTAGTTCTAGAGACAGCAACCAGGTTGCTTGCCCAAACAGCACTGCTGAAACTGAGAATCTTAAGCAGGCTCCACGGCCCTCGTAGAGTCCTATGCGGGGCTCGATCTCACGACCCTGAGATCGTGACCTGAGCTGAAATCAAGAGTCAGATGCTTAACTGACTGAGCCACCCAGGCGCCCCTTGGATGTGCTCCTCCTTAAGCATGGCTTCAGATCCCTGTCTCCTGTAGGATGAAGTGCTCCATGAAATCTCCTAGGATAGGAGTGCCTGTCAAATGATAGTCCACGAAGCTTGGGACACTCTGCAGAGACGTCCCAGGAGGCCCTGCCAGGGAGTTCTGCCCACCCCCACTTCTATCAGAAGAACTTCCCTCCTATCTATATTACATACGAAAATTCAAAATAAGGATTTGTTTGAAGAAAAGTTCTGAAGCTAAAGAAGGTTGATGCCTGTGGTAGATGAGTTACTGGTGTCAGATCTTCACTCCCCTGTGGGAACGTGGTACATCCACACTCTTACCATGGTTTCGTAGTGGACAGAGTACAGATCGCCAGCCCCTGACTCTGGGCTTAACTATGCTTGGATCCATGGGATGCTTGCATGACAGAAACAAAGACTTGAAATGTGCTTGTGCCATGGGACCTACTCTCTAGAACTTCCTTTTTCCACGAGAGAAATTTGCCCCCATGAGCTACCAGCCCAAGGAGGCACGTGGAGTAGACCTGGACCAAATCCACAGCTTGGAGCCAGGCTGAGCTGAGCCCACTATAGATCAGCCGAACCCTCGCCAACAGGCAGCCCTGTAAGCCCAAAAGAAAGACTCCTAACAAGCCACTGACATTTCAAAATTGTTTGTTATACAGCAAATAACTAACCACACAATGCTTTTTAAGAGCCCTTCCAGAGCCTTCATTTAAAGAAAAGAGTCTGATTACTTAAAGAAGCAGAAGGAGGAGAAAAGGAAAAAAAAAAAAACAATTGATAAAAAGATGCTTGTTTCTACCACTTTGAAGAGCAATTTCACAACATCTAGTAAAGCTGAAGGTACAAACACATACCTTATCATTCAACCATTCCACTGCTAGGTGATTACATACCATAGAACAAGGGTCAGAAATTTTTTTCCGTAAAGGGCCAGAGAGTAAATATTTTAGGCTTTTTAGACTATGCAGTCTCAGTCCCAACTACTCCACTCTGCCATTTTAGCATGAAAGCAGCCTTAGACAATACTTTAATGAATGCATGTGGCTGTATTCCAATAAAACTTCTCTTGGATGCTAAAATGTGAATTTCATATAATTTTCATGTGTCACAAAATATGCTTATTTTTTTCGCCATTAAAAATGTAAAAACCAGCCATCCACGGCTGAGTGAATAGACAAAATGTGGTGTATACATACAATGGAGTATTATTCAGCTCTAAAAGGAAGCAGACTCTGACACACACTACAACATGAATGAACTGTGAAAACATGATGGTAAATAAAATCAGCCAAACACAAAGGGACAAATACTGTATGATTCCACTTATATGAGGTGCCCAGTGTAGCTGAATTCACAGACAGAGAGTAGATTGGTGGTGTGGGGAATAAGGAATTATTGTGGAATGGGCACAACTTCAGGTTGGGAAGATGAAAAAAGTTCTAGAACTGGATAGTGGCGATTGTTACACAACAATGTGAATGCGCCCAATACCACTAAACTATAAGCCTGAAAATGGTTAAAATGGCAAATTTCATGTGATGTATATCATACTGCAATTTTTTTATTAAAATTAAGAATGAGGAAAATTAAAAACCATCCTTAATTCACGGCCCCCTACAAAAACAGGTGGCAGCCAGAATTGACCTATGAGGCACAGCTTCCCTAAAGAACTTACCCTAAAGAAACTCTCACAAGAATAAGGACAAGAGTAGTGTCTGGGTTAGGAAAAAGAAAGAAAGGAAATGTCCTAAATATTTATCAACAGGAAAATGGAGAAATACATTATGGTATAATTATTCAATGGAGAACCCAATGATAAGTGGAGTATGCTACAATTTATATATAAAATTTAAGACCCTACTGAAAAATGCTATATTGTATTAATGGATGCATAAATATGTAGTAACAGTGTAAAGACATACATTGGAATGATAAACAGTGAATTTGTGGTAATAGTTACCTCCGAGGAGGAGGGAGAAGACTAGAAAGGAATATATAGGGAGCTTCAATTATATCAGTAATGTTTTACTTATTTAAATGAGATCTGATACAAATATGACATAATGTTAAGATTTGATAAAGCTTAATGGTAAATAGGTATTCATTATGCTCCTTTCTATTCTTGTCTAATCTTTGAAATATTTCATGATGAAAAAATTAATTCAGAAAAAGCAAAGAGGGAGGAACAAATTAAAAGGGAAAAAAAAGGAAACCATCAATTTCAAAGCATGCCAGTAATAGCAACAAGCATAGCAGAAGAGGTAATCAGTCCACCTCACTGACCCTTCTGGGCTTCCATGGCTTGCTGGCTTAGAGCTCAGTGGGGTAAACCTGATGCAGATGCCTATGTTCAGAACCTAAGGCTGGCTCTGCCCCCTTCGGTTGGTCACCCTGTGGCTGGGGAAGGAAGGCTGATGGAGCCCAGACCTCCCACACCTGAGAACCATGTTCCAGGCACAACCCATGTTCTGGAGGCAAGCCTGCCCACACCCATAAGGCACGAGAAGTCATTTCAGGGTTTCGGGACGTTTTCTTGTGAAAACCCAAGTTTCTCTCGCCAATACCTGCAGAGATGGAGAAAGATAAGCCAGGCTTCTCTCTGGGACTCACCTGTCAATTCAACAAACATTTATTGACTTAGTTCTTATCCATATTTAATGCTGTCAATTAGGATTAGGTTGGACTGAAAGTAACAGGAAACCCAACTAACGGTGGCTTTAAAAAGACAGAAGTTTATTTCTGTCTCATGTGAAATAAATCCAGAGGTAGATAACTCAGGGTAGTATGAAAGCTCTCTCATTCCGAGGATATGATTTCTCTTATTCCCAGATGACAGCTTGAGCTCCAACTACCAGATCTGCCGTCCAAGCAGCAAGACGGAAGAAAAGGAGAAAGACCAGATTCTTCCCTTCTAAAGGAGTCTCCCAGAAAGCATCCCATGATTCTTCCACTGCCATCTCATTAGCCAGAACATAGGCAAGTACCCACACTTACTCCAAGGAAAGCTAGGAAATGTAGCCTTTTTCTGAGAAGCCATGAACCCAGCTAATATCCAGGGCCCAATGTGTTCTCTGCTGAGACAGTCTAGTCCTCTAACTGAGCAATCACTGAGCTTGAGGGTGGGAATCAGAGAGGAAGCGGCCAACTTGTTTCTTGATTCTGAGCCACAGTAGCCCTGCCCATCAGTAAAAAATGACCCAGCCAGTCTAGACACTCCTCCTCCTGAGCAGGGGCAAATACTGTTATGGAGTAGGGATACTACCCATCCTCCAACATGCCTCCAGCATGGAAAAAGAAAGCTGGGGTGAAATTCCCAAAGAAAGGAGAGGAGAGATATTGTCTCCTGCCCAGCAACACAGGTAGCCCCTTTTGCGTTTGAACTTGAGCAATAGCAAAGCCCCGCTCTTGAACATGCACACACGTGCATACACATATCCACCACCTGATCTGGAATGATGGAGTCTGGCCTCATCCAAAGAGAACACAGACACTTAACTAAAAGTAGGTCCAAACCAGAAACCCAGTAGAAAGATACTGCATGTCCTGTATCTAATATACAAGGGAAAGTGTTGCTGAATCTTGCTCCCAGAGTTGCTACGGCTGACACCCGAAAAACAAATAGAAAGTTGGTGATTCATCTGCCATTCTGAAACATTAACCCAACGGACGGGTAAGGCGGAGTCCTAGGTTCACACCAAGAGGGATTTTATCATAACTTCCTGAGAGCAGGACCCAGCACTCACCCTTGCACAGGCTGCCTGCCCAATTATCACGTCCAAGGTGGGAATGGGGCAAGTAATACTCTGGGAATTCCTTGGCGTGCCTTCTCTTCCCAGTTCTTGCCTCACCAGCCACATGAGCTTGAGGAGCTCGTTCCCTTTTAGCATCCTCCTGGCTAAGTCTCATCTTCCTAATTTCAAAACAGGAGTAGTAGTTGCTACGCATATGGATCTCCCAGGCATGTTGTAAGGGGCCTATGGACTCCAGCGAGGCGGGTGTGGGATTATGTTCCCCCGGGGAGAGGGCAGGAGAGACACACAAAGTCCCACCAGGTCAGGAGGGAATTATTAGCCCAACAACAGTGATCAAGAGCAAGCGAGTCTGGTTCACCTTTCACAAGCCAAGTGGGGCCAGGTCACTGGAAAGACAATACGAAATAGTCTCTCACAGAAAATAAGGGCAAAGTTGAAGGAGCCAAACAGGAAATCCCATTTGTAGAAGTAAATACAGCTGCCCCTCGAACAACATGGGGCTTCGGGGCACCGATCCCCCACGCAGTCGTAAACCCATATGTAACTTTCCACTTCCCAAACAGTTAACTACTAATAGCCTACTATTGACCAGAAGCCTTTCCGATAACATGAACAGCCTGTTCACTCGCAGATGTATTCTATACTGTATTATTACAGTAAAGTAAGCTAGAGAGAAGGAAATGTTATTAAGAAAATCATAAGGAAGAGAAGATACAGCGTTGTACTGTAAAAAAAATCCGCACACAGGGGGACCTACACAGTTCAAACTGTGTTGTTCAAAGGTCAACTGTGATGAAAAGCAGAGAGAGAAATGGTAAAGGGGATGGAATGAAACAGAAATCACTAAAGAAAAAAAAAATCAAAGAAGCAAAGTGAGAAGTCTGGGTTTACAGAATCCTGGTAATTAGGAGAGAAAGGCTAGCGGGTCGGGGGGAGGGGTATAGCAGGTGGCGGGGGAGGGGGAGGGCCATGTGCAGACATTGTGCGGAAACCCAAAATCAGAGAGCTCCGGTGGAGCTGAATGAAACGAGACAGATACAGGTGGTGCCCGGTGAGGAAGTGTGAACACCGGAGCAGTGTGTTTAGTGCCCTGTTTGAGGTTCAAGGTGAGCCTCAGAGAGAGTGGGGAGCAGGCTGTGGGGGAAGAATATGGCTTCCCAGCTAGCTCCCGAATTCCAGAACTAGCCAAGCTATAAAACCAAGACAATGCCCCCCAGGACGTAAGGTCTGATTATTCGAGTTCTTGAAACTGCCTCAAGACAGAGCAAACCTCAGACTGCTGACCCAGGAAAAGGAGAGAGCGAGCTAAGGAAACAGCAGTATGTTTATAAAGGATGGTGGGCAGCTGTGGCTGACTCCCACCCTAACTAGCACCACGGCCTCGGTGCCAAGGCCAGTGGCGGCGGGGGGGCGGGCGGGAGGAGCACAGCGGGCACCAGCAGATCTCTTGTGATGGCAGCAAACCACTCGGCCATCACAAAAGAAATTGAAGCAGGGCCAAAGAGGAAGCTGTAGGAGAGCCATCATGTTGAGATCCAGAATAAGGTTTGGACCAGACAATGGGCCAGAGAATATGTCAGTGGGAGCTCTAGAGGCAAAGAGAAAGCAAAACAACTGGGGAAGTGAAAAGAAAGAGCCTGGGGAGGAGAGTGTACATGGGGCCGAGGTTCAGACACCAGCCTTTAAAAAACTGCCTGAAGATGGACCCAACGCGCGCCACCCTAGGTCAGGGATGGACCGGAGACCAAACAGGTCATTTAAGTCCTTGCTGCTGAGGAAGAAATGCTGAGCATCTTCAGTGTGTGTATGGTACTCCAAAGTGTACATAGCTACAATTTTTTGAGCACCTACTGGGTGTAAGGCAGTGGGTTCAGCACATGACATACATCTGCTCCCTTAATTTCCTCTCTTTCTCTCTCTCTCTCTTTCTCTCTCAACAAGAGCACTAAGATTTAAGAATGGTTAAGCAATTTGCCTAAGGCTACACAGCTAGTAAATTGCAGCATTGAGATTTGGATCTAGTTTGGCTTGACTCCAAAGCTCATGCTCATAATTGCTTTTCTTTCTATTCCTTAAGAAGAGAGATTATACTACTTTGAGACTTTCATTTCTCCTATCCTACTAGAAACCTGGAAGGGCGGGCTCTGTGAAAAGCTTCTCTAGAATGGGATGGGGCCCTGAGTCATCTGCTCTGGGTAATCATCCCTGCTTTCTTGCTTCCCAGGCTGAATGGGAGCTTCTTTTCCATTCTCCTCCAGCCCCTGTGTTTACTTCTGCCTTCGCATTGTATTAAAATCATTTGTTTATACATCTGTCTTATCCATTAGGCCAGTGAGTGGTTCTCATCCTTGACTGCACATTAGAATCTCCTTAAAATATAACAATGCCTGGGTCCCACTCAAGACCGATTAAATCAGGATCTCCTGGGCGGAGGCGTTCGCATTCATATTAAAAAAAAAAAAAAAACAAAAAACACCTCATAGGATGATTCAAATGTGTCTTCGGGTTTGAGAACTCTTGCAGACTGTGAGTACTTCAAGGTAAAGGACCAGGTCATGGGTGTCTTGATCCCCAGAACCCAACAGTCTGGTTCATAGGAGGTGCTTGACATGTTTAATGAGAGGATGAAAGCGGTTAGCAGAAGATGAAGATCAAGAATCCAGAAAGGAAAAGCGGGGAAGTATTATGCATTAGGAGAGAAAAAGGAATAAGGTGAGACTGAGGATTGGCAGAGAATCTTTAAGACGCCAGGGGCAAAGGAAGAACCTGGATGGGGCAGCATGATCGTGCAGTTAGAAGCAGAAGAAACAGTGCCTGCTTCAGAGAGAAATGAGGTGAAGAGGAGTCAACTCGTGAGTTTCTGCATGTGCCGTAACCATGGGCTCTCCGTGAGGCAAGCAGAGACAAGTGCCCAAAGGGAAGAGAAAGAACAGAATTGTGATTTGGGGCATCATTGAAACATGCGAAAGATTATGACAAGGAAGAGAAAACTCATGATTTAAAAATAAAATGGGAACACAAGAGAAACCAAGCTTGAGAAAGAGAGTGGAGTGAATTTGTAAATCATCCATATGCATGTTTGCCCAAAACGCTATTGTTTTAGCAGTGGGGAAAGAATTAGAGGTAAATAAAATATGCAAATGCATTTCATAATGAAAAATCCTGTGATAAACAACTGAGATAATCGTTATGAAGGCTCCCTGAGAAAATACATGTTCTAGAAATTCGAGGAGGCATGATGCGCATTCTAAGGTAGATGTGGCTCTCTGTGCTAAGAAAGTTGGCTCTCCAAGTGTCGGTCATGGGTCCACTATGCAAAGGCCCCAGGTCCCGTAGTTCAGTTTCAGAGAGCACTTGAGATGTCGGCTTTCCAGGGTTGGGTCTTGAAAGAGGGCTCACCTGGCATACACACTAGGTCCCTTGGGGCCATCTCAAGTTAGAAGAATTAGGTTTAAGTCTCTGGCTATCATCCCTAGAGCCAGAAGACAGAAAAGAATAAAATAAAGGAGAGTTAGAGGAGAGAAGGAAGATGTGTATCTAGCATCTACTGAGTTGCCTCTATATGCCAGGCACTGGGCATATGGCATTTCATTGAACCATCAAAATAACTCTGTGAGAGCCTTAGACTGGCCCAAGATCCTATGAGATGTTAGAGATGTTAGAGTTCTGTTTTCACGCCATACTCTTTCCCCTTCATCCTATCCAGAGCCATAAGCTGAACAATAATGACTAATGGAAAATCTCCAGTCTTCTCTGAGATTCAGTCATTCTACCTAAAGCCACTCAGAAATCCCAAATGCACCTTAAACTCTTCAAGTGCAAAGCAGATGGCTTCAACCTCCCCCCATCCCCAGCACCCCGCCAACCTCTTCCCCAAACTTGATCCTCTTCTGGTATTTCCTGTACCTGTGAACCCTTCGCCCCTTGTAGGCGTGCAAACTTGAAACACAGAAATCTTTCGTGACACCCTATTATCCCATACCCCTGTCCCATACCCCAAATCCTAGTTATTCTACTTCCTAAATCTCTCTCCAGTGTGTTCACTCCCCTGATTTTCCATCTCCTTCTCCCTGCCTAGACCAAGTTGCTCTCTGCTCTTGCCTTGTGTGATACAATTGCACTGGGTCTCTCCCTGCTACTTGGGCTCCCTCCAATGAGCTCTCCACGTAGAAGCCAAAAGGGCTTTTTCAAAGTACAAATCTAATTGTTTCTCTACCCCCACCCTACTCCAACCTCACCAGCTCTGAATAAACCATCTAAATGAACTCAGATTGTTCTTCAGATAAAGACCAAGAGCTTTCTCATGGCCTACAAGGTCTGGCATGATTTGACCTCCTGCCTCATTGTCACCTTTGTCTTCCTCCCTTTGTCACACTGGTCTTGTCTCACCTCTTGCCCTTCTGCCAAAGGACAAGTCTTGTGTCTCCACTCCTTCACATCTGAACTCCTGCTTATCCTTCAGATAGTAGATCCCTTTTTATGGAAGCTTTCCTTGGCATCTTGATAGACCAGTATCCCTAATAATCTTTCATAAGATTCTATTTCTCTTCTTAAAATACTTTAACGGGTAATTCTCCATTTATTTAAGCAATCATTTGTTTGCTATCTGTCTTCCCTCACTAGCCTATAATTCCATTAGGGCAGCAGTTATGTGGTTTATCTCGACACTTCGACATTATCTCCCGCACTTTGACAATGCTTAGAATGGGTGTCCCGTGGAATTTGCAAAAGGAAGGGAGGCAGGCGGGTGGGAAAGGGGGAGGGCTAGGGAGTGGCCGAGTCAGGATGCACAGCGGGGTCGGACTCCCTCCAGATCCCAGGATCATTCCTGGCAACAAGGAAGAGAGGAAAAAGGAAGGATGAGAGATTATAATATCTTCCCCCCCATCTGGTCCCAGATGAAGGGAGGCTGTTCTCACAGAGGGTACAGACCAGCCCCTGCACTGATCATTCCATCATCAATGGAATTTTATCGTTGGTCCTCCAGTGGTCTTTGTCATTTCCCTACCAGCCTCTGCCTACTTAAATGGAACTGTACGCCATAGACTGGCTCCAGGAGGCACCAAGAACCATTTGGGTTATACCTTCAATGGCTCTCCATTGTTCTCGGGATAAAGTCCTCACGTCTCAGCAAAATTTATGGGCCCTTCTTGGCTTTTTATGATTCTCTTTCCAGCCCCCTCTCCCACCACTGCTTCTTCTCATCTTAGATTTTGACCAAACATACCGTGTGCCTTCATATCCTGCCTTGCGACACATAGTTTACTTCCTTTGTTATTCCCACCCACCTGGCCACCCGACCACATCCTTCTAGTGCCTTCCTCTTCTCCATCTCTTTGATCCCTAACTATTCCCATCTTTAACCTTGGGCTGGGTTTGTGGTGGATAAAGGCAGGTTTGATTTCTTCCACTCTGTTTTTTTCTCTTTGTTTGGTTTTGTTTTTTTACCACTGCATCTAACCTGTGAATATTATTATTAATCATCCACCCATGGCACTCTGCTGCTTCAAACATTGCAATGATATTTATTTGATCTCTGGATGGGAGAGGATTTTCTAAGCATAAAAGCGATGGAAGAAATCACTAAGGGAAAGAAAATCAATCCATTTGACTACACCAAATTTAAAACTTCTGGACGTCAGAAGCCATTCTAAACAAAACTAAAAGGCAAACGACAAGGCTGGGGAAAATATATGCAATAAATATGACAAAGGGTTGTTATCCTCAATATATAAAGAGCTCATATAAGTCGATAAAAAAGTATTAAAATCCCAGGAGAAAAGTGGGCAAAAGACATGAATAAGTAAATAGCTAATAAACACATGAAAAATGTTTAACTTCACCAGTGGTCAGGGAAATGCAAATTAACACAACGCTGAGCCATTGTTCGCCTATCAAATTAGGACAACGTTAAAGGCTGGGGAAGGCTCAGAGATCATTTGGTAGCTTTCCAAGAAAAAATAAGAGCTCTTTCAACTTTCAATAAATCCCTACCACCTAGAGGAAAAATCCCGGGTCTAGTCCTTGCCTGGCTCTCCTGGCTCATCTCCCAACATGTTCTGCGCCCCCCCCACCGCCCCCCGCCACCCCATCTGACACCCGCAACAGTAATCTCCTGAGCACAGCAAGGAAATCCCGCTGCACACTGCCCTTCCTGGGTCCTCTGTCCCTCTCTCCCACCCACCCAATCTTCTCCCGGCTAACGCCTACTTCTTGACAATTCTGAGACATCGCCACCTTCGGGAAACTCATAAGCCGGGTTGGGTGCCCCTGTGCTGTGCTCTCATTACACACCTTCCTTACTTAGCACTTACCGCATGATATTGAAAATGACTCTTTATGGGTTTCGTTCCACCTTAGATTGTATGCGCCTCAAGAGAGGCATTATATTTTTATTCATTGCTGTATCGTGGAGATGCTCAACAGATGACTCTTGAACTAATCAATCATGTAATAAATTAATTATTCCATTTTGCCCCATAAATTTTTGCCACTACTCTGGTAAATGCACGCTTTACTTAAAACGGATCAAATTAAGTCATGTTGGATGGAGAGAGTACCTCACCCATGTCCCAGCCCTCATTTTAGTACCCATGTACTATCATCCTTTGGGTTGTAACCGATTAGTGAGCCATGAAATTAATTTATGGGTCACAACCGTCATTTTTTTAAGTGAAAAATATTAAAACTAGAATAAAATGGGATGACACTGGTATCTGTTACTCCCTTCCCATCATGGATTCCCCCGTCCATCCCCGCCATCCCCAGGCAGGCAAGAGTGTTTGGTTGAGGACGCAGGTGGGGAGTTAAACTTCCTGCTCTGATTCTTCCTAACTCCAGGAAAGCTACTGATCTCCCTAGGCTGTGGTTTCCTTATCTGTAAAACAGGAATGATAAAAACACAGATGGGCTGAAACAGCAAGGACCCAGTTATGCCACAAATTCTTAAAACTCTGCTAATCAGCTTTTCTGACATAGAGATAGCATCAGTATCCGCCAGAAGCCTCCAGCATTTTCTGTTCTGATGCCTAGCCCCTCTTCCTCCTTCCTAACCAGTTGTCCATCCTGCTTCGACCATGATTGAGTCACAAGCCCCTCAGACTCAGGGGGGAAACAGGTATTCAGTGGCATCAGGCAAACTTATGGGCCCTGGAGCCTAACGTCATAGGGCATGAAGTAAATGACTCTTTTGAAATTGCAAATCTGACCTAGTCACTCCCCTGCTTAAAGCCTTTCTATGGTCCTGATTATGCTCAGATAAGGCTCTGGCTCCTCAATATGATCTATAGGGTCCTCCATGATCTGACACCCTGTCCATCCCACACTCCAGCCTCCGCAGTCACCTGCCTTTCTCAAATCAGCCATGCTGCCCTGGCCCTTTTCTGTGTTGTCCAGTCTGCCCGGAACACCTCTCAGTCCCCTGACAGTCTCGACAGGGGCAACTGTTCCCCCCCTCCGGGTCTCTTTCCTGACCCCCCCACCCCACTGCTCTGCACCCTCCATCACTACATTGCCCCAGCTGAGGTTCAGTCCACTGCTCATTTGTCCCTCTTGCTTCCTAAGGACGGGGATGGTGCCTTCTGTTCACAGCCCCAGCACCTAGCACACTTCCCCCCAGAGTGAGCAAACAGGACATGCTTGTGGGAGGGAATGGATGAGAAGGGGGGTGGAGGATAGAGGGACGAAAGGAAGAAATAGATGGAAAGTCTTCATTTGACACCTTCCCAAGATGTCCCAGGTCATAAAGCAATGCAGGGGCTTGGGGATGTAAGTCATTTCTAAAGATCAGGCTCATGTGGGTACACAGAGAATAGTCTCCGGAGAGAAGGAACTACGGAATGAGGCAGGTCAGGGTGAGCACCCGGGTGAGCTGGATGCCAGGAACACGTGCTCCATCTGGAAGATTTCACAAGCTGGAGGAGGCTCCCTGGGCCATGCTCTGGAGGAATGTGAGCTTGAACAATCAACCCTGGGAACACTGATAAGAGGCCAAGAGTTCTGACTGTTTTCATGTGAACATACTTGGGGTAGGGCAGGGACAGGGCTGGGCCACTCTCCCTATCACAGTGGTGATTCCAGAACTTTGGCCACTCAGTTCCAGAGCTTATGAACAGAGACCTCTGCTTGGGTAGAGCTATGGTAACTGAAGTGCTACCTCTGGGTCAACTGCCTCAGGGCAAGGGGGAGGCAGGGCTCTGGGGAGAGACGCATTAATACTGGCTAATGAGTACCGGGCACGCAACCAGGCATTTCACATACACCACTTCATTTGATTGAAATACCAACCCAGTGAGGTAGGAAGCAGCCTTGATTTTATAGATAAGAAAGCTAAGGACCAGAGAAGTTAAGTAACTTGTCCAAGCTTACACAGTAGATGACAGGGCCCAAATTTGAACCTAATTCTGTTTGATTTCAGAGATTTTATTCTTTTCACACTCCGTTCCTCTCCTTAATTCCTTCTTCATTCAGAATTTGAGTCAGGGTAGGAGGGAGTGCATGTCATGGAAGATCTACCACCATAAACAAAGATGCTAGTGAACTAGGGACCTGGGATGTGTCCATCCTCTGGGAAACCACACCTGGCTGGATCCCCCGTGCTCACCAACCAGACTCTCTATAGAGGAGGAGGGTAACTTCAGCCAACTCCCAAAGGAGCCAAGAGAAGTAGGGCTGCCTCCCTCCCCCTCCAGACGGTTCTTCTACCTCAACCAGCACCTGCCTTGTCCAGAGACCTCTTATTTGTCCAGCACTGGAGACAAAAGAAAAACTACAAAGCAGCAGAATCAGAGATCCTACAGTCTAGGAGACGCTTCCCGGTGTTCGGCAACCTCTCCCTGCAGCAACCCCAAGGCTGGGGGAAGGTGCCGGGACTCGCCGGGGCTCACAGAAGGGAGGTGACTCCGGACGTGGCTCCAGGGATGCTAGGAAACTTCATCCCCACCCTCCAGGTCTGGTGGAGGGTATTTAAGATGCCAACCTGCAGCTGCCTCTCTGGCTTAGGGCTCTGACACGGGTTAAAAGGCAGGGGCATTTATAACTGTGGCAACCATCGAAACCTTAATAGAAAGTCGTTTCTAACCTGGTTAGGAATGCAGATTTTGAAAGAAAGGGGAAAAACATAAAAACAGAAGGATTGTGGATGACTCTTTGTGGAGGCCACAAATGGAAAAGTCCAAGTGGCCTTGTGGACATTTCCTATTCACAGCCTACCAGCAGGATGAGAAAATTTGAGACACTTAGCACGTGTTCAGAGCTGATGGGAACAGACGATCTAATAAGGCGCCCCTGTCATCAGGAATCCATCCATCAGTCCAGTGCTAGCTCACTCCAGCTTTCTGCTCCTGACTCCATTTCCCTGGTGGGAATGGTATACATCGTGCCGGTCAGAAGCATCCCGCTTTCCAGGAGAGAACGGACTGTGCCCAATAACAGTGACAAATGAGGCCCCGATTTTGGACTTGGGAATATGGGTTCCTGGGTCTCTAGAATCAGACCGACACATCTGCTGACAAGTCAGGGCAGAGAAAATGAAGTGGGACCAGACATGGCTATCAGAACTTGCTAAGCAGCACAGCATATGAACCAAAGCAGCCCCCAAGCCGGGGCCCTCTCCCGAGAGCAAGGTTGGCTCTGAGATCCTAGGAGGAAGCAAAGTACGGCAGTCTCTCCTATATGCTTATGACGGCAATCATGCAATTTGGATGTACATCTGGATTATGCCGTTGTGATTCTGGGTCCCACAGAGATCTCCAGTCATAAAAATGCCCCTCATCTTTCAATACTTGCAGAAAAAACAAATCTCAAAAGCAAAGGGAACACATCCTTCATGGATGTCATTGCTCATGTGGAAACTACCTTATGGGGGTACTTCTGCCCCAACTCTGAAGGGTCTTTCAATATCTCTTTTTGGGTCATACATACAAGGTATCCTCAGGATCCTTAGGCTCTCTTCTTCCAACCTCAGTTCTCAAATGCGTCCCACCACACCCCATGCATTTGAATTTGACTCAATAACCACTCACTCGACAGAAATCTCAGTGTAAGTTTACTGTCCTCCTAGTGGTAGCTATGTAGAATTGCAGGCACAGGGACAAAAAGGGAAGGGGTTCACTTTCAAAGCCAAACCTGGTAAGGGGATGGGGGGACCCAGATGCCTCGGGGACCAGGCAGATACTACAAATAAATGAACCAGACCGGGCGAGGGAGCACCAGCCCTGTGGAAAGAAGTAACTCCTACTGAGTTCCAGCTGATTGTCTTCTGAAAATGCATGTCAGAGTTGCCTTAGCTTCGGATTGTCTACGAGAGGCCAGAGACTCTGATTTTAACGTGTAACCTTGTGATTTTTATACGCTGGTTCAATTTTCCTGAAAACACTAGGTGAACTAAATAAAGCAGACGCTCCGCCAGTTTCTCAAGCTCTTCTGCACAGAGGGGACTTGTTGTTTCCCGTAACTGCGGTGTTGGACTGCCACTCACCAGCCACCACTGGCAATTGCACCCGAGGCCACCAGCTACGCACACACAGCTCCAGAGCCTTGGAGAACACCTAAAACTACGGGGGGGCAAGGGGAGGGGAATGGAAGGCTCCGAGGATCCGAGGAGCCAGCCGGGGACGGCAGCAGGCACTAAATGGCCGACTGCTCCTGCAGGAAACCTTCAGGGCCTGGAAGGCCTTTGTCTGTCTCAGAAGCCAAGGCTGCTTCTCGAAGGACTTCCAAGTGTTCCTCAGCGGCTGACAGTGACTGGTCAATCCAATCCAGGCCCCCGGTCAGGTGGCAGGCATTCCTGGTCACCAGCACCAGATGACTGACCGACAGGAGCAGGGCAGTTGTCCTAGAAAAAGCAACAGGACCGGTTTCCCCGGGAAAGGAGGAATTTTGCACCAAAGCCCACATGGACAGACTCTAATCTGGTGTTTTCCAAACTGGAGGCCCTTCGCCGGAGGGCTGGGGAGTAATTAAAATATGGCTCCACGCTCAAATAAATCTGGGAATGGCTGGCTTCAGCGAGGTTTAACCGAAGCCTTCTCTGGGCCTTACACGTGCATGATAAAGCTCTCAAGAAAGAATACGACGTGCCGTGGCTCGCCAACTTATTTAAGACCGGGGAGCCTATTTTCTGCAGCACACCTATGAGCATCCCCCAGATGAGTGTTTTGTGGGACAGCTCGGATCTAGTCAACTGGATGAACACATCCCCAACTGCTGCCCATTTAAAGACAAGAAGGCTAGACATATCCCTGCCTGGGGCACCCCTTGTGGATTTTGAATCAGTAAGGCCCCGGGCTGGTTTACACCACTCTAAAAACAAAATTTAATTGAAAACCAAATTGAGGGGGAGTGGGTTTTATTTTTTCCCCAGTATTGGAAGATTCCCCATAGAATATCATTTATACGGTGAGCGTGCATGATGCATTTGGGAACCTATCACACAGTACCAGCCCATGGACACAGCGGTGCAGCAATAAGAGTGGGACAGAATACGGTGAGCGTGCATGATGCATTTGGGAACCTATCACACAGTACCAGCCCATGGACACAGCGGGGCAGCAATAAGAGTGGGACAGAATACGGTGAGCATGCATGATGCATTTGGGAACCTATCACACAGTACCAGCCCATGGACACAGCGGGGCAGCAATAAGAGTGGGACAGAAAAGCCAACCGGAGCAGTGTGAGCTAGGGTCTCTCTGACAACCATCACACACAGCAGCTCTAGGAAATGGTCATATACATCCGAGAGACAAAAGAATCTGGTTTCTTTTAATGGGTTTGCATCTGGAAGAGGAACGTAATTTCAAAAGCCTAAGGGTGCTCGGTGTACTAGGGGAGGATCGTGAGAGGGGAGGGGTCCCGGGTATGTCCTGTGGAAGGTGAGCACAGCTTGAGTTGACCGGGCCCCTGCCTTCCCCTTGCCCTGCTTACCACCTGCCCCACCCACAGACTGGGCAGCCCTCACAGCTGGGGTGTGTGCTTCCGGGGTCCAAGGAGCAGAGGCAGACACTGGGGAAAGTAAGAGGGAGGGAAGGTGCAGATAGGACTTAGCGCGGCCAGATGTTTTAGTGTAAAAATTCAAAATCTAAGACTGGCTCTCCCCAAATCCAGGTTTCAGGGAGAGCACGGGCCTCTCTCACCATTCACACTGCAATGAACGGTGCCCAAAGCCCAGGTAGCTCTGGGAGCCCAGCCAAACAGCCCTCTCCACAGCAACCCAAACAGCGAACCTCACAGATGTGATAAAATGGGAAGCTTCCAGCACGAGAAGCCGAATGGCCCCTCCACCACTCTCACCGGGCATCCAGGAGCTTGGGGTCCAACGGAGGGTACATCGATCTCACCACATCGTCCACTCTGTGCGGAGGCAAAACGTTTTCAGAACTTCACTTTCCTTCTGTCTTTTTCTCCTTCCTCCCTTCATCCCTCTTCTTGTCCCAATTCTCTCCTGATCTTCGAGCCCCCACCTTTGGTGATCCCTTCTCTAACGGCTTTTGCATTCTCAGACAGACTTAAACAGAAAGACTTCTGGTTCAGTTGAGAGAATACTTTGTTTTCTGGTTTCAAGGCCCCAGAGTTTAAAAAGTGTAAGTTCACACATCTGCAATGATGTTCGAGATATGCTGCTAAATTAAAGAGGCAAGCTGCGGAACACTATATAAAGTTTGACCGATCCGCTTGCGTGAAAATGAGTAAACAAAAGCTAAGGCACGCAAGAGTTGGGTAGAGTGCAGGAACACTCCCCATTCACTAGTGTCACCTCCAGGGATTAGGATGGACTGGAATTAGGGGTTCCTTCACTTTCCAGATACTCTATCTCTACAGTGTTTTAACTTTTATAAGTATTATTACTATTGTGTTTTTTAAAATGGTGGAACATAGTTATACAGAACACTAAAAAAACCCTACAAGCTTAATTTGGGTTCAAACTGCTTCATTGGATTCCTTTTCCATTATGGTACAATTTCGTGGTTAATTTTTTTTTAAACCAAGTTCAGAAAGGAACTACTATTCATTCTGATTTGCAGGGTTCAAGATTTTCATCCAAATCCTTGCTCCTGGACCGCTTGATAGTCAGGAAGAAAGAATAATGATGCATTGTTTGATTGTGAAAAGCACTTGAAAATAGATGCTCTCCAGCGTTCTTATCTCGGGGCTGGTGAGGACATGCAGAGGAACGTGGGCTGCTGTCTTCACGGCCCCTTTCTCTGTAGTGCCCTGAAGCTGAAGCCACTGGCCTCGGAACTCACATGCTATCAACACGTTATGTGAAATAAATGGAGCAAGAAAAACAATGGGGACAAAAAAAACGGCCAGAAGTAGAAAGACGTGTAAAGGCAAAAAGATAAAGCAAGGACACGGATTGAATTATGGCACGGAGCATTCCAGAAGTAGTCCAAGGGGCTCGTAGGAGGGGCCAGAGTGCACCGGGTTAGGTGTGCCCTCTGAGCCACGCCACACCCTCCCTCTGGCACCAGGGCTAATCCTCACGGGAAGCACAATGAAGGTCGGCAGAGACGAGCAGTGCAGAGTCTCCACCAACAATGGGTGGCCAGTGGAATGCCTGGTCCTTGCCCAGAGCCTGGGCTGGATGGCCTTCTGGCCAGGCTGAGGCAAGTCCTATAGCTACACCCACCCGGGCCCGCTCCATAGAAAGCCAACAACTGTTCTGGGCGGAGTCCCTCCCCTGGATTCTCTCCCTCCCACTTTCTCAACTCACTGAACGCCCTGGACAGAGTTCAAGTGCACCAACTCGCATATTCCTTCAGAGGGCTGGTTCCTGGTGATCTACCCGAGGCCATGCAACCAGGAAACCTAGAGCCCCTGGAACTCACAGCGAGGCCACCATTCCCACCAGGGGTGTGGAGGCACCCCACTGACTGAGAAAACAGCCCGCGCAGGGATAACGCCCGACTCAGGCACAACCACATACCGGCCACCAGGTGGCAGCACAAACTCAGTACCACCCTTCTCCCTAAGAAAAGGGCTTTCTATTTCTCCACGAAGTCAAGCCCAAATGAGGGGGTGTAGTTGTTGATTGCCTCCCACATGGGATTTTGCAGACAGCCTGGAATTTGGGAGATCTGAATGAAGTATGGCTTCACCTCCCCTACCCCCCAGCCACCAGGTCCTGGAGGCTACTGGCTGGGCCATGGCTAGGACAGTGGGTGACAGGGCGGTAGCAAGGAGTGGGTCCCCGAAACTAGTCCCCAATTACAAATAGGGCCGGGGCGGGGCATAGCCAGCAGGTCACTGCATAGAGGGGTGTGGACACCAGTGGGAAATGTGCCTACTGGCCCGGAGCTTGGGAAGGAGGGAAGCAGGCAGCCCCAGCTGGTATGAGGCTAAGGGAGAGGAAGCCACCACAGTGCGATCTGCAGAATGGACTAGAAGCGTCGGCACTAGTCGCATGCTAGAATTCCCCAAAAAGCCGACTGGAGGGGGCCTGCGGGAGGTGGGGGGAACCTTATGAGACCACCCTGGCTTGGTCTCTCAGTATCTAAACCCTCCTGGATGTTCTGTAAATGTCTGGGACACGAGTAACTGAAGCTGTCTATGTGGTTTCTTCAAGGAGCCTGGCCCACCTGCCACCTCAGCTTCTGACCCCTCCCTCCCCCTCCCTCACAACCCCTCCCCCCGCCCAGTGGCGTGTGGGAACCTCAAGGCCCACCAGCTCACCTGGGGCTGATCCGCTTGGCCACCACGATGATGTCACCAACACTGGCTGAGGTCTTCATCTTGGCCCCGGAGCCCATTGTCATGGCAACAAGTTTTTCTGTCAGAGTGTGACAAATCTAACACAGCCGGGAGGAGAAAGGTGATGAGGGGTGCCTCGGCCCCCCAAGGGCGTCTGCCACTCCCACAAACAAATATGGCTCCTGCCGTGGGTTCCATCCCCCACCCCGGGGCCCCTAACCTAGTGGGCAAGTTGAAGTCAAAAGCACACAGAGACAAGCGGAGGAAGAGGCAAAAGCAGAGAACAAGGCCCGGTGAGGATGGAGGGGTGGGAACCTCAGAGCAGGGTCAGCGTTTCGGCTTAGAGGAGTCTAAGCTGAAATAATCTGTCTAAGAAAAATCATGTGCTCTAATTTCACCTTCTCGTTTCAGGGGAAAAGCCTACTTTCTCTTTCTATTCCTTCACCTCATGGTTTAGTCTTCCAGAAGGCTAAATCTCTCCAGCAGGGCACCCTCAGAAACACCCTCTGGACAAAGGGCAACTGTTCCCTTGAAGCACATCCTCCAAAAGCGGCGGCACTCAGTTCAACAATTTTCTAGGGTGATACTTAGCATGTTTGTCAACAGGACGATGGGGAAAGGATCTTCGAAAAAAAGCGGGGAAAACGCAAAACTATGGCATGAGGCCTTTGTCATCATCCGTCAACAGTGCTGGCCAACCCAAGAGCTTTGTTTCCTCCCTTGCACACCTCGATGTTAGAACCTCGAGGCGCTTCTGTCCCTGGCAAGTAGCTTCCATGACCTGCCTCATACTCGGGGCTGGAAAGGAGGGCAGAAAGAAGGCCAAGAGTCCACCCAGGAGAGAGCCTAGGCCACAGGGACCCAAGAGCACGTGGCCAAGCTAAAGGGACGTCAGATCCCAGGGCCTCTCCTCTGATGGGAGACTCTCAGGATGGGCCATTGATTCCAATCCAGTTAGGACTCCCTTCCTGCTGACTTATCCCCCACCTCAGCTGTCACCTCCTTCTCTAATAGGCCCTCACAGGGACAAAACCCAGTGCCAGGACCCATCCTAGCTGGGAGACGGGAGTGGAATACAGAATCATTGCTTACTTGCTAGACCTATGTATCTGTAACCGTATCTACACCCAAAGAGCTTCTTGGAATTAAATACTCCTGGACTTGATGACAACAATTTCCTACTAGGCACTCCTCTGACCCCCAAGAGAGACAGCTAAAGGAGAGGTGGGATGAAAGACTTTTTTAGCTTATTTATTTATTTATTTGTAGGCTCCATGCCCAGCCTGGAGCCCAACGCCAGGCTTGAACTCACACCCCTGATATCAAGACCTGAGCTGAGATCTAGAGTCAGACGCTCAACTGACTGAGCCACCCAGGCGCCCCAAAAGGCTTTTTCATATGTTGTACTGAATGACACTGAAGAAACAATAAAGCTGTCTTTTTTGGAAATGTTGAATAATTACTGGACAAAAAGATAAATGTGTGGTTTCCCAAGTTGCTGAGATGAAGAACACAACAATATCTGCAATTGGCCAAATACTTCACTATTATTGTTATTCTATGAGGCAAGAATTGAAAAACAAATGCTAAAACTATAGAAATTACCCCAAACTATAAAACCTAGCCAAAATGCAAATTGGATGCAATTTTCCACCCAATCGTGGAGGCGGCAAGAATTAGGAAAAAAACAATCTGCCTTCAAGTACTCATGGTTTGGATTTTTCAACACTGATTGTCCCATTCGGCAGACTACTGTCCCAGCAAGAAAGGGCCAGTGAGGGACTTTCTAGTAACTGGAGAAGTCCAGACACGGAACTCAACTCGCTGAGCAAAGGGCCGAGCTCTCTGTTAATGAAAGTGCCCAGGGAGGGGGTGAGGAGCCCCGCTCCCCGTCGGCAGCCACACAGACTTCCCCAATGGGTGAAAATGTGGCTAATGACCACCTACACAGTCACTGTATTAGGAGGACCACGTAAGACAAAACCTTTGAAAGGATGTGAGAGCGCTAAAGTGTTAACAGACCATCCAGGAGGGAGTAGAAACAGTAGAAATTCCAAGTGTCAGGCATGTTTTTAAAAAGCCTCTTGCATGGTTCAGTGCCCTTCCTAGAAAGATCCCTTTCAACAGTCTGTGCACGGGGGTGCTTTGATGACCCCCCCCCTTATGTCATGGGAAATCAAAAGTATTACCTTCAAGATGGCAATGCAATGGGACATGAGACCCCTGGGGAGACAAGAAGAATCTGTCAGTGCTTCTCTATCGAGGCCTCCCCGGCTCCCGCCACCAACTCTGCCCCCCACCTAGCTCTGACACACCTGGACACCACCCAAAGCAGGAATGCCTCCAGGTTCAACTGAACAATTCCATGAGCTAAATGAGGAGGCACCTTCTTTCCTTCCCTTTCCCCCGCCCACGTCCAGCTGCCTCTTCCAGGTAGCGCTCACTTGTCAAGTTATGCTTTCTGAGCTTCTGACGCTGTTCCCTCCAGACCAGGTGTCCTTCCCCTTATCCTCAGCCTGGTGATGACCTCATCTTTCAAAACCCAGGTCAAAAGGCACCCATTTTGTGGTAGCCTTCACGAGAGCCCGCTCCACCTCCACATCCCAGACAGCTCTAGAGATCACCAACGCTGTGTGCCCACGGCACTGTGCGCAGGGACCCGCTCTCACTTCGGAGATACTGTAGTGAGTAGAATTCTGTCTCTCCCACCGGTTTAATAACTGCAGTAACTGCCCCAGTGTCCCACACATAATGCCCCCCCCCACATCTGCCCAGTGAATGATAAGGGTTCGGAGCAGCATACAATTCTCAACATGTAGAGGCTCCTGCTGGATAGAGGGACCCCAGAGGGATCCTGAAGACAAAGGCTTCATCCCTGGAGCCTGCGTACCAAATTCACGGGCACCCCAGGGATAACCCAGGCACAGCAGGGTGACCTTGTAACGAGTTTTGCCGGACATCTGCTGGCCCCGGTGTTTAGGTCTACAAAATGGGGGCCGGGGGCGGGGGGGACAGACACTGTCATATCTGATTCCCCACCCCCCCACCCCATGCTGGGGGCAATGAGCAGCAAGTGGCCCAGTGCTCCCAGATGCCCAGTAGTGCTTGGCAAAGGAAGCCAGAAAAGAGCACCCAGAATCCCCATGTGCCATCCTCAGGGGAGTGTAGCAAACAAACGGTCCCTAAGGCCTTACGAGGCATCTTCAATCCAGTCTTCGTTCTCCAGGATGGCCTCGATGTGGGGGTTGGTGATGACCACATCGTCCAGTTCTAGCTCAGACGGCTCCGACTGGGTCTCCATGGCGCCAATGAGGTCCACAATGGGCCTGGAAGGAAAAAAGCCCAGGAGAGTGGTTTCAGGATGGGTGGCTGTTGCTGACCCTCTCCTCACTGAGACCCATGTACCCCCCAGCAGGATGTATAGAAAGTTAGTAAGTTAAAGCGCTGACCTCATGTCCTGGATCCAAACCTAACCCTAGTGGGACTGCAAGTGTGGGCAGGACACATGGCTAGAGGTGAGTCAAGGAGGCAGGCGGGGGTGCAAAGAAGAAGAGTGAAGCAGACTGAGATGAACCACTAAGAGAAAGAGCAGAACCACAGCCAAAAATACAGAAATGTATTAGACAAGGCTGTTCCTTCTGCACAAAATAACATCCTTTTTAAACTTATTTTCCTCCTGGGGAGCCTGGGTGCCTGAGTCAGTTAAGCGTCCGACTCTTGATCTCAGCTCAGGTCTTGATCTCAGGGTCGTGAGTTCAAGCCCTGCGTTGGGGCCCATGCCCAGCTTAAAAACAAAAACAAAAACAAAAACAAAAAAACGTATTTTCCCTTCAAGCCTACCTGATACTGAGAAGCTGAAGTTCCTGTTACCCAAACCTACCTGGTCTGCAGAATCATTCTCGGGAAGGACTGGAAGGACGTTGGTCTGCATAACCCCACCCCCTCCTCATTCTACAGGAGAAGTGGCAGAAGTGACAGCACCCACTTTACAACAAGGTTCTTTACAACATGAGACGCTGCAGCCTTCCGTTCAATAGCAGAGCTTTCCTGGGTCATATAAACGGGCATTTACAAATTATTCACTACTTGACACAGACGCTGATAGGATTCAGTAGAAGGGTAAGAGAAACTAAGGGTTAGTTGTCATGGTCCCTTAGGGGTCTACCAATTAAAACATCCCTAAACGGAAAATAGGATCTCGCTCATAAAATCTATTGCACACAAAATGCATTATGAAGAAATCTGCGCAAAGAAGGAGACCGTCCCATGCTGGGATTTCACAAGACTGAGCATCTGCTGCTTCCCCGTGTGGCTGGAGTGCAGGCATGGGGTTTCTGTTCCTATGCGTTTGGTTGGATTGTGCTAGGTGAACACGTAAAGGGAATCTCTCCTTAGCTCAGTGACAGAGTCAGACGAGGCTCAGGACATCGCTAAAGCTCCAAGGTCTCTCTTGGAAAGGAAGCCTTCAAGTACCATTTTAGAGACAAAAAGCTGAACTCAAGCGGCCCAGTGCCAAACTTCTTGGGCTGCTCTCTCGTCCGGTTGCTGGAGCCCCTGGCGGAGCCCACCTCTGCTCCCTGCCCGCCCCAGGCCCACTCACTTGGAATCGTAGTGCTGCAACAGGTCTCGAGGCCGGCAATAACGCTGCCTGCACACCATCACCAAGGCTGCAAACGAGGCCAGGAAGATGGTGGCCAGCACGCCTATCGCAACAATCACCACAGTCTCCATGCTGCTGCGGGGCTCCCTCTGTCCCCGTCACATCCCCAGCGTGGGCTAAATCTTAGAAGACACAAGGGCAGAGGAGGCCTTCGTAAAGAAGCAGCAAAAGAGAGTGGGGCAGTGGGGGGGGGCGTCTTACCTGCTGGGGGTGCATAGAGAGCCAGGTTCCCCCACGTCACCTGCAGAGACCAAGTTACCTGCTGGGGGCGGGGGGCAGAGAGAGCCAGGTTCCCCCAAGTCACCTGCAGAGACCAAGTTACCTGCTGGGGGCGGGGGGCAGAGAGAGCCTGGTTCCCCCAAGTCACCTGCAGAGACCTGAGGGCCTGAATAGAATCAAGATGGATTTTATGTCCTGCCCCAAATTTGCCTTTTGTTTAATTAAGAGTTTGCCACCTGCCAGACCAGGATGGCCTTTTAAATCTGGACAAAAGGACACATTTTAACTGGCATTATTGTTTCACATCTCCACCAAGTACATGAAAGAATATCCTCCTAAGAAGGGGAGGATGTCATTTACTGAGAATCTCCTCTGTGCCAGGCACTTTGTGTGTTAACCCTGAAGTAGGTATTAATAGCCCCATTTTACCGTTGAGAAAACTGAGGTTCGGGGCGGTTAAGTAATTTGTCCAAGTTTCTGTAGTCAGAAAGTAGAAACCCATCCACTTAGAGTGAGATGGGCATTCACCTCCCTTTTCCTTTCTAAGGAGGGAAGAAGATTCTAAAAATTCCGGAAAGGGATTTGACTGTCATTTTCAGTGTTGGAAACCTACAACTGGTGTTAAAGTGTTCTTTGCCTACTGCCTGTTTTCACTCAGGAGGTTCTTCCACACCTACTTTAGACTCCGGCTGAGGAACAAGGGCACCTCAGAGAAGTATGTATTCGTTGCAGGATCCTACTTCTGTGCCTTTGAGCAAGTTTCTTCCCCTGTCTGGGCTTTAATTTCTCCACCTGCAAAAGAGGGGCTTTGATCTAGGAGTCCAGGACGATGGACTTACTCTATACTACATGTCTCTGAGGGTCCAAATGTTCCCGGTTGTCATTCAATAAGTATTTATTGGTCATCTACTAGGCACCAAGCACTAGGCAGGATTCTGAAGAGTGGAGATAAATAAGACATGGACCTCAAACCTTGAGGAGGGAGAAAGAGGTGGGCAGGAGGACAAATGTTTGCTGTTCACTTGTCAACCTCTTCCCCAGCTCCTCAAATCCCTGTGTCTATGCCATATGGCAGGGTACACAGACAAGAGATAACTGTACTTGCATGACATTTTTCTGGGCAAGTCTTCTTCACAGGCAGGTGGCGTTTGAGCTGGGTTTTGAAGGATGAGTAGGAGTTTGCCAGGTGGCGAGCATGCCAACTTGGTTGGCTCAAAGTGCCAAGGAGGCCTTTCTCAAAGGTTCCACAGAGCAGCTGGTCTACCACCTCAAACTCACTTGCTCGGGAGGGTAAGAAGGCTAGGGTCGGTCTCTTTCATTTCTGTATCTCCCGTGGGGGGGTTGGGGAAGGCAGGAGGTAATTCTCAGGGTCTGCCTCAATTTCTCCAGACGTGTGTTCCTCTACACCGTCCCTCCTAAAGGGCTACCTGCTTTAGCCCTTTTTCTTTCCTCCTCTCATTTCTGTGTCTCTGTCTCTGTGTCTCTCCATTTTCCTCTCCAGACATCTTACCCCCTCCCCCTGCGCCACGGCCTCCAAGACCACCCGCTTTGTTTCCTCTCTTCCTGCGGGCATTTGAGTGTGTTTCTCTGAGGCTGACGAGCTTTCTCTGAGTTTTTGCTGCCTTACTCCGGGATTTGTCTGTATGAGTCTTTGTGTGTTTTTCTTCTCTGTGTGTTTCAGGATGACTTTTTGTCTCTTCCTCTTTGTGTAAGCTTCGGTAGGTCTCGGTTTCTTGGGTGGGTGTGTGTGTGTGTGTGTGTGTGCGCGCGCGCGCGCGTCCCACCCTCCTCTCCTCCATGGGGTTCTAAATCCACCAGGATAAAATAGCCCCAAGCCAAGCCTCAAGCCCCTACCTCCTCCCCACTGCCCGGCCACCCAAAACAGCCGCCCGGACACCCAGGTCGGAGGAAGGGACCCCCACCCGGCACGGCGCAGGGCTCGCAGGGCTCCCAGGCGCGCAGCTCCAACTTTGCCCAACTTGTGGGCGGCCCGGCTGCGCCGCGAGGGCTCCGCGGCCCCAACAAAGGGGCGGCCGGCCCGGGGCCCCCTCCTCCCCAGGCGTCAGCCCCAATCTCCGGGCGCCGCCCCTCGGCCCCCGGCGCGCCCGGACCCCCCGGCTCCCGCGGCACCGGGGCGCGGCGAGGCCCACCCACCTCAGGCCGCGGCCTCAGGACGCATCCCCGGGGGCGCTCCGGCCGCTCGGCCCCGCCGATGGCAAAGTCCGGGCGCGGGACTCGCGGGCGGCTCCTGCGAGCGGGGCATGCCGGGAAGGAGCTGGGCTGTCCGAAGGAATCAAGATAAAGTCCCCGGGCGCCAACCCGCTGATGGGTGGGGGGGCGGCGGCCGCCGCATCCAAATCCCCCGCTGCCAGGCGCCGCCGTCCCCGCCGGGCCCGGGGGGGCAGGCCGGGGGTTGGGGCGGAGGGAGGCCCTCACTCATCCACCCAGCAGGCTCTCCCCGAGCCCAGGCCATACAGAGGCAGGCCGCCCGGTCCTCGCCTCTCCCCCCCCCCCCCCCCCGACCCCTGCCGGCTGGCCATCCGGTGGGGCTGCGGAGACCAAGCGGATTCCACAGTGGGCTGGGTCAGGAAGCCAGTCTGATCTTATACACCGTGGTTTAAATCCTAGCTCTGCCCCTCACTAGCTGCGGACAACTTATTTCATTTCTTTGTGCCTTGGTTTCCTCATCTGTAAAGTGGGGCCGCCACTTGTAGGCATGCTCAAACTGCCTGGCCCAGGGTAAATGCGAGTCAGTGAGAGCTCTCATTACAGCCTCACCCACACTGGGCACACAGCAGGCCCACCCCAAACAGTTGCTGTGCCAGGGACAAGCATAGAAATACAGGACGCTGGCTGGCTGGCTGTCCTGCCCCTTCTGTCTGCACTCTACTCTAGGGACCCAAGGGAACCCACATTATTCCTTCACAGCCCCCACTCTGCAAACAGCCATCCCTTGGCCATCCCTCAGGGGTAAAGATGCCCACCCCAAGAGGTACAGGATGCCTTGAAGGATGGAGGTCCACACAGGCTCTGGAAACAGGCTGGGGCTTTTGGGGCAGACTCTTTTTTCCAGAGTCCAGTGACCCAGGAGGATGCTCTAAAAGGAGGCATGAGCTCTAGATGGTCATTCCCCTTAGCCTTCAAACTCCTAGCCCTGTAAGGAAGAGACAGGATCCGAGTGAGGTCAACTAGAGCCTAGGGCTTAAGGCAGAGACCCAATCAACCAATCTGACGTCAGTACCGGGGACAAGTACCAGAGGATGCACACTAGGTCCTGGGCAACTTAATGCAGACTCTGCAAACTGGTCACCCCTAAGCCTCATGCAGCCCACAGAGGTGGGTTTTTTTTTTTTTCTGACTTACAGTTAAAAAAAAAAAACATTTTTTTTTAAATTTTAAAAAATCAAGAATTTCACTTATACCTACAGATGTCCAGCTTCTCTGGGAAATTCATAAGATCTCTCAAAATGCAACCCACATTCATTTGGGAGTAACGATAAGTAGGAGAGGGGCGGCCGCTGTCCCCAGGCATGCTCTCCTGGCCCACCACCTTCCCCACTGCATAGCATGCCTGCACATGCATTCACAGCTCACCTGTTTTGTTGAGAGCCTGGCTGAGTGAGCAGCTGTGGTTTCCCACTACTGGCACTTAGGGACGGGAAGGCTGAGGGGTGATTTTGCTACCCTCTAAAGTGCTTTCGTGGAGAAGCCATATCGGGGAGCCAGAATTCCTGTCCCCTTCTGAACTAAGGAGAAGGGGCTAGGGGTCTGGGACTCAGAGGGAAGGAATGTAATTCACAGGGCAATTAGAATCAGAGATGTTTGGTGATTAGATGTTTGCCTGGCCTTAAAGATGGATCAATCAGATAAAAATTTATCTTTGTGGGGTGCCTGGGTGGTGCGGTTAAGTGTCCGGCTCTTGTTTTGTTTTTTGTTTTTGTTTTTTAAGATTTTATTTACTTATTTGACAGAGAGAGAGAGATACAAGTAGGCAGATAGGCAGGCAGGCAGAGGGAGAGGAAGAAGCAGGCTCCCCATGGAGCAGGGAGCCCAATGAGGGGTTCAATCCCAGGACCCTGGGATCATGACCAGAGCCGAAGGCAGTCGCTTAACCAACTGAGCCACCCAGGCGCCCCCGACTCTTGTTTTGGCTCAGGTCATGATCTCAGGGTCATGGGATCAAGCCCTGCATCGGGTTCCATGCTCAGCATGGAGTCTGCTTGAGATTCTTTCTCCCTCACCCACTTCCCACTCCCCCCCACCCCCTAGCTCATGCTCTCTCTCCCTCTAAAATAAATAAATAGTTTTTAAAAATTATCTTTACTAACAACCCTTATTCTGGAGAGACCCTCCAATTTAGATTCTTATGTGTAGTTAAGGGAGGGACAAAAGTTTCTCTTGAGCGCACAGGGTCTCAATTGCCTTCAGCTCAAAATAATCCACATGCCAAAGTGGCACATTGTGGGGGGAGGGGCCTGCCCAAACCCCTTCAGCTCTATCCGTTTAAGGAAAATGGGCTTACAGCAAAGCAGCAACCATCCGAATGGGTGACTGGGGACAGTAAGTGTTTCCATTTCTTGAATATACTCTGAGAAGAATTGAGTGCTATTTTTGTCTTGGGTGGTTTAGACATTTGGTGGCCTTGAGGTAAGAAGCTAAACTACATGATAAAGAGATATAGATAGATAGATAGGTAGATAGATGATAGATAGATAGATATAACAGAATATTACTCAGTCATAAAAAAGAATGAAATCTTACCATTTGCAACAGTATGGAGGGCATAATGCTAAGTGAAATAAGTCAGTCAGAGAAAGACAAATATATGATTTCATGCATAGGTGGAATTTAAGAAACAACAAAAATGAACAAAGAAAAAAAGAGACAAACCATAAAACAGACTCTTAAATACAGAGAACAAATTGACAGTTACCAGAGGAGAGTATGTGGTGACCCAACCAGGTGGAGGCTGGCTGCGTGGGAATCTGAGGCAGAACAAAGGAGACAGAAGTTTATTGAGTAATACAAGGGAGCTGAGCAGGACAGCGAGGGAGAGACCATCTGCCAGGGGGCAGCGTTGAGGACTGTAGTTAAGGGGGAACGTGAGGAGGTATGGGAATGAATGGTATTTTCCTTTTTTGGTATCTGTGTGCAGGTATAAGTACCCCTTTGGTATGCTAGGGCTTATGGCTATTTTTTTTTAATTTATTTATTTATTTGAGGGAGGGAGGCAGAGGGAGAGAATCTTCAAACAGACTCCCTGCTGAGCATGGAGCCCAACTCAGGGCTTAATCCCATGACCTTGAGATCATGACCAGAACCAAAACTAGGAGTGGAACGTTTAACCAACCGAGCCACCCCGGCACCCTAGGCTTATGGCTATTTTGAAGTGGGTCTCCTAACGGACCTGTCTGTGCTCGGCCCAGTGGTCACTGTGGCCCTTCTACCTCACTCAGCTTCCAGTGCTCACGTCGGTTGCCTAAAAGCAACTTCTAAAGGGAAGTGGGTGGGGGCATGGGTGAAATAGGTGATGGGGATTAAGAGTACACGTGTCATGATGAGCACTGAGTATTATATGGAATTGTTGAATCACTATATTGCACACTTGGAATATATGTTTATTATACTGGAATTTAAAAAAATGAAGAAGAAGAAGGAAAATAAGAAGCTAAACCACATGATCTCTTGTGGCCTCTTTCAGGTGTCGGGGAGAAAGAAATTTTCCTCTGTTCAGAATTCTTCTAGCTGGAGTAAGAATTAAATTTACACAAGACAAATTAACAGGAGAAAATCGAATTTACTTTCCTGTGCCTGGGGAATCCACACAGACATGAAGTTCCAAAGACAGGCAACACGATGTACAGGTGTCATTTTCATGTGTATGTCTTCGTGAGAAGGGTTGGGGTCTGGGGATGCAAAATGAAGGAAGGCCATCAGCCTGAAAGTGAGAGGAGATGCTTGGAACACAGAAATCGCCCTGTTTCGCAGACCAGTTTCTTAGGTAAAAAGAAATCTGTTAATAGCTCTCTTCCTGGTACAGACTCTCCTTTCCGATGTAAATTTAGACAGTTGAGGGGGAGGTAAAGAACTTTTCTGAATCTGCTGGGTTTGGATTGCTTCTAACTCAAAATAATCTTCATGCCAAAGTGGCCCGTCTTGGGGTGGCCTGCTCTAGGCCTTGACACAGGTCTAGGATTTTATGACTCTTGTAGGAGAAATATAAAAGAAAACATTAACCTTGGGGAGTTTGTAACACAAGTAGGAAAGAGTGAAGAGGAGTAGAATTTGTCATCCCAAAATATGCCTCTTTGGCATAAGGATTAATTTAGGCTGATTATTTTTAAGTAATAGACACAGGAGAAGCTCTGAAAACCGACTAAAATCGCCCTTTTGTAAAAGAAACATACATTTTTAAGGGAAATCTCCATTTGTTTTGGGGGTTTTGTTGTTGTTTTGTTTTGTTTTTTGGCTGGGGACAATATACTTTATTGACAATACATGACGAGGTAGGGCTCCCCAAGTCCCTCCCCTTCTTCAGGGGGTCTGGGATGGAAACTGTGTAGAGGTCAGGAGATTCTCAGTGTGTCAGGGGAGGAGTTGGGGCAAAGAATCCCCAGCAGGGTCTCTCTCTTCCTCTTGCTCTCCCTGGGGCTGGTGGTCCAAGGAGCTCTTACTCCTTAGAGGCCATGTGGCCCATAGGGTCCACTTCTTGGCTGCTGGAGCCAAATTCATTCTCATACCAGGAAATGAGCTCGACACAGTGGTCACTGAGGGCAGTGCCAGCCCCAGCACCGAAGGTGGAAGAGTGGATGTCACTGTTAAAGTCGCAGGAGACAACCTGGTTCTCACTGTAGCCCAGAATGCCCTTGAGGGGGCCCTCTGATGCCTGCTTCACCCTCATATTTGGCAGCTTTCTCCAAGCAGCAGTTCAGATCCATGACTGACACATTGCGGGTGGGGACATGGAAGTCCATGCTAGTGAGCTTCCCATTCAGCTCAGGGATGACCTTACCTACAGCTTTGGTGGAAGAAGTAGAAGCAGGAATGATATTCTGGGCAGACCCTTGGACATCATCCCCCAACTTCCCACAGGAGTCATCCGTGGTCTTCTGGGTAGCAGTGATGGCACAGACTGTGGTCAGGAGTCCCTCCATGATGCCAAAGTTGTCATGGATGACCTTGGCCAGAGAGGCCAAGCAGTTGGTGGTGCAGGAGACATTACTGACAATCTTAAGGGTGTTGTCATACTTCTCATGGTTCATGCCTGTCAGAGCATGGAAATCAGCAGATGGGGCAGAAATGATGACCCTCTTGGCCCCACCTTTCAAGTGAGCCGCAGCCTTCTCCATGGTGGTGAGGACCCCAGTGGACTCCACAACATACTCAGCACCAGCATCACCCCATCTGATGTTGGCAGGATCTGGCTCCTGGAAGATGGAGATGGACTTTCTGTTAATAAGTATCCTGCTCTCAGCCTTGACTATGCCATTGAATTTGCCATGGGTGGAATCACACTGCAACATGTAGATCATGTAATTGAGGTCAATGAAAGGGTCATTTATGGTGACAACATCCACTTTGTCAGAGTTGGGGTGCCTGGGTGGCTCAGTCAGTTAAGTGTCTGACTTGATCTCACTTCAGGTCTTGATCTCAGGGTTGTGAGTTCAAAGCCCGCATTGAGCTCCACACCCAACTTAAAAAAAAAAATTCATTTTGCCAGAATCAAAAGCAGCCCTGGTGACCAGGCACCCAATATGACCAAATCTTTTTACTCCAACCTTTACCATCCTGTCTCTGGGACATGGCTGTCACTGCTGTCAAATGGGGAGGAACAGAGACCCAGGAAATCTCCATTTGTAAGGGTGTCCTCTCTGTCTCAGGAAGAGAAGATGATTCTAAATCTATAGAAACTCTTATCAATGGGGAAGGCACCAGCTTAAATTTGCATAACATACCCTTGTTTACCGTGCTTTTCTGGGTAACCTTCCATAAGTGGTCTGGCTCCTGCACCCTCCAACACATTTCTTTTGTCTTTTTTTTTTTTAAAGATTTTACTTATTTATTGGAGAGAGAACATGAGCAGGGGGAGGGGCAGAGGGACAAGCAGACTCCCCACTGAGTGGGGAGCCTGATGCCCAGGACCCTGAGACCATGATCTGAGCAGAAGTCAGAGCCTTAACCAACTGAGCCGCCCAGGCGCTCCTCATTTCTTTTGTCTTTAGCTGGAAGTGTTATTTAAGGTGGTGGTCTGGGCCATTTCAGGGAGCTACTCAGTTTTCCTGGGTGTCTCCCATGTGTACAGGAGGCATACACGTTATTAAACTTCTGTTTGTTTTTCTCCTGTTAATCTTTTTAATATATGGGGGTCTCAAGCAAGAATCTAGAAGGGTAGAGGAAAAATTATCTTTCCTCTCTTATAAGACCAAAACAAACAAATGGTGTAAATGCCCCGATTAACCACCCACTACTCAGTTGCAGGGAGGACAGGATAGTACTAAGGCTGGGCCAGTGCCTTGACTAACAACCTCTCACCCATCATTCTAGCAACTCCTGCCATCCCAATGCCCCTTGAAGTCTCCCTGGACCGACCTGAGATAAATACTCAGTGTTCTTACTTGCAAGCAATCAAAACTGATCACCCCATGTAGAAAGGGGACTTGTTGAAATGACAGGAGGTGCCCACAGAATCATCAGGAGACGCAAGACCCAGATTAGGAAATGGGCAGGTACCAAAGGGCTCCAGGGGCTGGGTGCAATGGCCCTGAAATGATCGTGACCCTCCCTTCAACTTTACCTTTCCTTCCATATTCAGAGTTGTGGGTAGGAACTCACCCCATCTGTCTCCAGTGTGGGAGGTGAGGCATAGGCAGTACCCTTCCTTCTGATACATCTGCATGCAAGGGGGTTTCCTCAACAAAGGTAAGAGGGGTAGTTACTGGACTGCTCCTCAGAATTCACGCACCCTACATATGGCCTCTCTCCATTCAGTCTCAATGCCAAGCTGCAGCAAGGGTTTCCAAATTGAAGACTAAACCCGATGATTAGAGAGGAGCCAGCTGGTCAGAAATGGTGCTGAGGGATGGGGCACCTGGGTGGCTCAGTCAGTTAAGCATCTGCTTTGGCTCAGCTCATGATCTTGCGGTCCTGGGATCGAGCCCTGCCATCGGGCTCTCTGCTCCCCCTCACTCTCCCTCTATGCTCTCTCTGGCTCTTGCGCTCTCTCTCTCTCTCTCTCTCTCTCTCTCTCTCTCTCTCTCTCCCAAATAAATAAATAAAATCTTAAAAAAAAGAAATGGTGCTGAAGGTAATAAGGAGGAAAGAGGCTTCCTACTGGCCAGTGGGTGCAAGCGAAGGAGTGAACATTTGTTAAGCACCTACTGTATACCAGGCACTAATTAGGCATCTTACATGCCTATCTCCTTTCATCTTCTCACCAACCCTATAAAGTCAGTATGATTATGTTTGTAAGAAAGAAAATAGAAGGGTAAGTCAACCTACCTGAGCTCTTGCAACTCATTTAAGTGGTAAGGCCCTTCAAGATCCTTCTGGCTGGACTAAGAATCATTTGACATGAGACAGATTAACAGGGAAAAAATCAAATTTCATTTCATATTTAGCGGAAGTCCACACAGACATGTAAATTCCAAAGACAGTCAAGCGAAATGAGGTATATATGTCCTTCTGAACTGAGGAGAAGGGGGTAGGAGTCTAGGAATTTACAGGGAAGGAATGAAATTCACAGGAAGATGAAAAAGAGTACACGTTCGGTAAACAAATGTTGGGGCCGCTCAGGAACACTGGGGCATGGAGGATTTTGATCAAACCGGCCTTGCCAGGCTCCTCCCTGTCTCCCATACCCAGTTCATATCATAATGTATCTACCTGTGTTGACAGCTCTCTTCCGGGCAGATCCTCTATCTAAATTCATTTTAGGCAGTTGAGGGGAAGTCAAGAGCTTTTCCCGAATCTGCTGGGCCAGAAGTCAAGCCCAGTACATACGATGGGTGACAGAATGTGGGGAGGAGCCCAACTTTTCCTCCAGACTAAGCCAAATCCCAGTGCTTGGGGCAGGAGGAGTCTAGGCAGAGCTAGAGACATCAAGACCCTCTCAGATCCCTGAGCATAGTCAACTCTCAGAAGGCAGTAGATAGACTGGAATCCTCACTCAGTTCTTTAGTCGGCTGGGTTGACAGTTCCCTAGGACAACTGTGGGCTGGAAGAGGCTTGTGTCACCAGCCAGCATTTGTCCAAACCCTAATGGGGTTGGGGGAATGCCCAAACCTATCTTAGTATGCTTGTCCTGAATCCCCAGGACAGCAGGAACCTAGCAGAGAAGCCCAGGTCTGAGCAAACAGCCCCCAGATGGCCTTCAGTGCCCAGGCAACCCACTTCTAGTTACTCACCCAAGGAGCAGCCTCTCCATCCCCGTAGAGAGCCCAAGGCTGGTGGTACAGAATCCCACAAGAGACAGCTATGGAGAGAATGGGGGAGGGCTTGAGTGCCTCCCAAGTGGAGCAGATCAACCCCAGATCATTTCATAGAAGGCTGCGTTAGGACCTGCTCACAACCTAAATCTGAGCAGGTGTACTTCAAGAAGCCGTCACTGGGCGTCACCTTTGCTTCCTAGGTGTGTGCCCTCATCTGTGAGCTAATGCTGGGGCATGGTGGAAAGAGAAATTCCTTCTTTGAAACTCAGTTTACAGGCCTGACACCTTCTGTGTCTTCTATGAACCCCACAACGTCCTCACCCTTTTTATGCTGTTCCTCCGGGCTGACCTGGATGGCACCACCCGCCATGGAGTGGCTCCCTGGCCCCTCTCTCCTTGCTAGCTTGGAGCAGATGCCAGCCGCTGGAGAAGATCACAGGGCGAGAGTGGCCTTGCTGTTGGTTTGTGATCACAGACCATGAGCAGGCATTCATTGCGGGTGAGCCATCTGTCCACAGGGATCCAAGTCTCACTCTTCTATTCCCTTAGACAGTGACTTCATATCGTCAACCCCCCCACATGCCTCTTGCACTCTCACTGGCTTCCTTCCAAAAGAAAAAGAAAAAGGTACTGACTTCCTCATCCTTTCACCATGGCATCTCTATGCTTGCCAGTGTTCGTACACACCCTCTCTTCTTCCACTTCTGCGCTGAACCCAACCCTCCCTCCCTCCCACCTTCTCAAGATCCTGGATGCTTTGCCTTTTTCTACCTCCTTCTGACTCACTATCTCGGTCTATCCTGCCGAATTCCCATCAGCAAACAATTGAGCTCATCTCAGATCTCTCTCTCTGCGTACCAAGTGACTCTGGCTACCTCAGCCCGTCTCTGTTCCCTTTCAGCACTAAATTTCTCCTTCTGTCTCAACACCATCTGAAAAGATGTCTTTACTGACTATCTCCATTCGCTCTTCTACCTGCTCAAATCTGCCTGATGCTCGCCTTGCTCCAGAGAGTTGACTTCTCAAGGTCACTATGATCGCCATGTCTCCAAATGCAGTGGATGTCCATGTCTCCTTTTAACACTCTCCCCAGGATGGTGCACAGTGGACCAGACCACTCTCTCTCCTCTCGGGTTCCACAGCCCCACCCTCTTCTGATTTCTCAGATTTCTCCTCCTTGGTGTGTCCATGCTCCATCATCTGATTCTAAATACTATAATTTCTTTAACCCTGATTCTGAAAAGTCTTCTCTCTTCCATTTTACCCCATGTTTCTAGGTGATCACACCCATTCCCGCTGATTTATATATTTATCACCTTTTATGCTAACGATGGCCAAATTTCTATCTTTGGTCCAGTCCTTTCTATTTGGCATCTCTGTTTGCAGGTTTCCATTGGTATTGAAAACTTAACATGTCCAGAATGGAATTCCCAATCTTCACCTCTCCCAAAACACCTGCCCTCCTTCCTCCAGTCTTCTCCAGCTCTGCAGCTGGTACCACTGTCCACCACACCGCTCAAGCCCCAAACCGGGGAAGCATCACTACTTCCTCACTGCTCATATCCATCCCGTTAGCAAAGAGTATTGATTCTATCTCAGGTTCACTTCAGATCACTGCTTCCCATCTTCTGTACCACCCACACTCATGAGAGCCACCGTCATCTCTCTACTAAAGCCATACACAATATTTCTAGCTAATCTTCCCATTGGCACACGCTTCAGTCTATTCTTGACATAGCAGCAGCAGTGATGGAAAAGTTCTGTATCTTAATCTGGATATATATACGTAAAACTTTGATGGGGCGTGTTCAGATTTGTACACTTCACTGTAGGATAAACCTCAACCAGAAAAATAAAAAATGAACAGGATGTCAATCCCCCAGTTAAAACCCTTCAGTGGCTTCACACTGTCTTTGGAATAAAATCAACCCTGCAGGACTTGGCCCCAGCCTTTTCCTCCAACCTCAACTCCTACTGTACTTCTCCCTTGCTTGCCAGAACCCAGCTGCCGTGACTTTCATTAATTTTCTCTAACAGGCTAAAGCTTTCCTGCCTGCCTCAGGACCTTTGCTCAGGCTGTTCCCTCAGCCTAGAATCCTTCGCTATGCTTAGCACCTTTCTTCCTTCACATCACCTACCCAGGCTTACCCAGACCACCACGTCTAAAATATATCAGCCCATTTATTCTTCCTGCTTCTACATTACTGTATTTTTATAATGCTACTATTGTATTTTTATAATACTACAATGTTTTTCCACACTTGGGACCAGCTTCCACATTTGACAGACCCTCATTACACCCATGTTATTATGCTAAGTGCTAAGTGCTATATAGATAACCAACAACATGAGTCTTCTACTCAAAGAACGACAAAAAAAATCCTTTTTTATTGTTGTTGTTCTTTTAAATCTAAGTAGATGTGCTTTAAAAAAAAAAAAAAATCATCAGTGTATTCCAGTGCAGCAGTCTCCACCCTGGGGCTGAAGATGGAAGAGATGAGAGATCGTGAGTACACAGTGTGATGGGTGGCATTATGTCCTCCAAAAAGACAATAGGTAAGTTCAAACGGGAGAAGCATGCCTCAGAAAAATTTTAAAGCCATAAACAACAAGCATAACAAAATGCCTTTCTTATTTATTTTTTTACAAATTAAGTCAGAGGCTAAAAACACAGGATCCAGAGACCAGGCGTGTAGCACCAAGACTCCCGTTGCAATAGGTATCTATCAGACACCTCGTCTTCCAACTCAGTCCTCTGATCCATCTGATTATTTTTGACAAGTGCAATCATTTCAACAACAGAGCCATTCAGAACACTTCATTTATACAAAAGCTCTTCCAAGAGGATCTCTGCTTAACTGCTCCAAGGATCTCTCTGCCGGTGACAGCTCTTCTGTGGTTGTAGAAGGACAGTCTGACCGCCTCCAGGCTAACCCGTTCCAGCAGCCAATCCTCCAGAGAGCCCAGTGCATCCAAGATCCAAGAGCATCCACTGAAGTCTGGGTGAGTCTGGGAAAGAAACGGCACAAGGGTAAAACAGTGAAGTGAAGGCTTGTGAAAGTAAGCAACTTATGGTCTAACCCAGCACCCATGTCTTCCACAGACTGGTGCACACGTGGAGCCACACGACCCACCTGGAAGTACAATGGTAGGAATGTGATGAAAGAAATTAGGCCATTGTACCTATCAACTGTCTGAGGAAGATCAGGGAGGGGGAATGTGTAGCCGGTGAGAAAAATCACCCTTATCTGTGGAATACAGACTAACTCTGGTCACTTAAATTTCGTGCCTCGACTTTTCCCAACAGAAGTGGAGTTAACATCCAACACCTTTGGAAGATGGAAAATATAATTTTAGAGTAGACACGCACACTCTATATTTCACAGTAGTGAGCATTTTTTTTTAAACACTTCTCAGTTTGCAGCCTTACATCCCTGCACCAACATGATCTCCAGCCACGCTGGGAAAACTCACTCTTCCTCGGATGTGTCCCTATCGTTTCCAGTATCCACACCACTGTCGCTCTGTCACCCCTACCTACCATGTCCATACCCAACCCCACCTTTCAAATCCTATCCACCCTTGAAGGCTCTTCCCCAGGTGCCCCCTCCTGCTTATCTGTGTTCCACACAACCTCCCACTGAGGACAAGGGCTCTTTGCGTTCTCAGAACCTGTATCACAAGCTGCCTTATGTCATTAACAACCTCGTCTAAAGTTAGAGAGGCAGCCGGACTAGACAGAATAACGCTGCCCTGAGAATCGCCCACCCAGGGCTTTAACCCTAGCTCTGTGCGGGTATGAGATGTCATGTAAGCAAGTAGTGGTCTCACACTGGACCTCCGTTTCTCTTTTGTAAAAGGAAAGGCTTGAAGCAGGATTTGAAAAGCTCCTCCTGGTTCTAATAATTTAGGACTATTTCCTCAATGCCCCCATCCTGCAGGACTGGGAGCCCCTTTATGATAGAGACCACATCGTTTTCATCTGAGCTTCCCCAGGAGACCTGGCTTGCATGGAGACATTCACTACGTTTATCCAGCCAGCATCTCGTTTTATCCTCACAGCGCCACAGGGGGCTGACCCAAGGCACAGCCCTGACCGTTGGGAGGCTTGCAGAAGCAGAGTGGCCTGCCAGACCCATGCAGTAAAAGGACAGGCCAACGACAATTGATTAGAGGGCAAAGCGTAGTCCAAGCACTCCTACAGAGAGCCTTTCCAGAAAATGCAGTGGTGGTTCTCAACTGGGGGCAATGTCTCCGGGCATTTTCAGGTGGGAGGGAGGCTGCTACTGGCATCCACGGGACAGAGGCCAGAGATGCTGTCCCGTATCCTACGATGCTCAGGACAGCCCCCCAACAAAGAATTAAGCAGTCCCAAAACATCAATAGTGCTGTGGTTGAGAAACCCTGCTCTAGATCACATACCTTCGTTCCTTTCTCCTATCTTTCCTTAATCCCATTTTCCCCTTCTTCTCACAGGATAAACAACAGATTCCAAATGATACCACTGGAATACAGGGGGTTTGGGTAAAATCACACATGAACACTCAGCCTTGCTTCATTGTCATGAAGAAAATCCAAAATCAAGCCTTAGTCCATCTGTTGTAAAATCTCCTTATTCTGTTCCCCATAGCTTCTTTTGAAGGGGAAGACTTTTCTGAGTTTGTTCTCTGCAATTTTACACTATGGGGTGAGGCTGGGTGGGCAGGAGGAAGGAATGAAAGCCCACCCTTTTTAGGTACATTCTAAGTACAGAGCACCATTTAGTGAAAACCTGATATATGTCACTCTTCAAAGAATAAGACCAGACTAGGTGGTGAATCCCCTCTCTATAAGAGGGCATTTAAGAATCAATTTATAGATTGCCTGTCAACAGATACAAGAGAGACACTGGGAGCTCAGGTGTTCAGAGTTGCTGCCAACAGGAAGCAAGCCAAGCGGGAAAAGATAGCAACCATTAGCAGATCCAGTTTATAGAAGCTGTGTGCACACAACCTTTCAGGAACTCGAGGTGTGAAGAAGCGCTCCCTTATGAGAAAAAGCCACAGTCGAAAAAACACACTCAGGGCCTCTAACATGATAACCTGCCTCGGCCATTCTAGGTTTCCACAAAGAGAGCCCCAACTCACTTGCTTTACGATTTTCCCCATGTAACTAAAATAGGCCTCCTTCTTCCTCCTCTTCTGCCTCAAGGCTGAGTTGGCCTGCTCATATTTCTCTTTGGCTGGGATATAAAGTGTAGTCCTCCTCTTAGGGAATCTCAGGCCACGTAAGCAAATGTAGTACATGTGGAAGCCTTAATCCTTACTCTTCTAGGTTATAGCAGTGGCTGTAGGCAAGCGAACAACCCTATCCCCCCCCCGCCCTCCGGAAGAGGTTTTATAGGGAGAGCTGGAAGGCCCTTTCCTAATAAAATCAGTGATTAGTGATTGCACCTGCTGGAGACGAATACTCTCAGAATACTTAAGAAATAGTAGGTGTAGAGTCTAAAGCAGGCTTACGGTACATTCCAGAAAGGGGCTTGAGGTGGGAAACTCAAAATGTTAAGCTTTCCTCTGCTCTAGCCCATGTGATAGTGAAGATGACCACTTTGATGTAAAGGCTATTAATTTACTAGGCAACACTGATCTCCAAAGCTATTCCTTTTACGTGTTGGAGTAACTCCAGGTGTTCTTATTATAGTGGGTTCTTGGCCACAAAAATTTCAATTCAAAAGGACTTGGGGGGGGGGCGGAGGAAGATGGTGGAGGAGTAGGAAACCTGGATTTCGTCTGGTCGCAGGAATTCAGCTGAATAGGGATCAAACCATTCTGAAAACCTACGAACTCAACAGGAGATCAAAGAAGAGAGTAGCAACAACTCTCTTAACAGAGAAACAACCACTTACTGGAAGGTAGGACGTGCGGAGAAGTGAATCCGAGGCGATATTCGGGAGGATAGACTGTGAGGGAGGGGGCCTTTGTCGGCCGCTTCTGGCAAGTGATAGAGCCGCGGAGCACAAAATCGGACCTTTTAGAAGTTGGCTCCGCTGAGGGACGTCGCTCCAGTGGCTAAGCGGGGGGTGGAATCCTCCCGGGACAGTGTGGTCTCAGGACCCTCGGGGTCACAGAAAGACCGGGGGTGCCTGAGTGCAGCAGAGATCCCAGGTATCAGAGATGGGGAAGCTGGCTGCAGAGACGGAGCCGAGGGGCGGGCTCTCAGCTCGGGGTTGCCATACACCATGATCCACGGCCCAGTCGGGCCACTGCTCCTCCAGGAGGGACCCAACAAGCGGCAGAGCGGGGGAGACTCCCCTTCCTCCCCCAGGAGGAGTGGCACGGGAGCGCACCGCAGGGACCTGCTGGGTTTGGAGACTCCACACGGGGTCGGGTGCCAGAGATAGAAACGCTAGGTCACAGGCCGGGTGAGCACGGAGTGCGGCCGGAGACCAGGGAGACGGGAGTGACTGCTTTTCTCTGGGGGCGCACTGAGGAGCAGGGCCCCGAGTTCTCGGCTCCTCCGGGCAGAGAGTGGGAGGCCACCATTTTCACCCTGGTCCTCCAAAGCTGTGCCGAGAGCTTGCAGGGAACAAAAGCTCCCGAGAGCAAACCCGAGCAGCTTGCTTAGCCCGGACCAACAAGGGCGGGGCAATTCCGCCTCCGGCAAAGACATTTTGGGAACCACGGCAACAGGCCCTTCCCCCAGAAGAACAGCATGAACAGCCAGCAAGCCAAGACCAAGTTTACCGATCAAGGAGAATGGGAGAACTCCAGTGCTAGAGGAATACTGCACATAGAATTCATGGCTTTTTTTTTTACCATGATTCATTAGTTTTTCAAAGTTAATTTTTTTATTGAATTTTTTTAATTTTTCTTTTTCCCTTTTTCAACCAACATCTTATCAATCCCTTTTTTAAAAAAACATTTTTTATTTTTCATTTTTAGAGTCATATTTTATCCCTTCATAGTAGTTACCCTTATTTTTGGCATATATATATAAGTTCTCTTTAAAATTTTGAGATAGTTTCTTCTAACAGATCAAAATATACCCTAAATCACTAGTGTATGGCTTTGTTCTAGTCTCCTCCTGATCACATTCTCTCCCTTTTTTCTTTTTCTTTTTTTTAAATCTTCTTTCTTTTTTCAAACAACTTCTTATCAATTCCTTTTATAAAATCTTTTCTAATTTTCATCTTTACAGTCATCTTCCATCCCTTCATTGTATCAACCCTTATTTAGTACATATATAAGTCTCTCTTCCTTTAAAATTTTAGGAGGCACTTTTTTCTAACAGACCAAAATACACCCAAAATCTAGTGTGTGGCACTGATCTATGCACTAGCCTGATCATATTTGATCATATTCTGTTTTTTTTGTATTGTTCTGTTTTTGTTTTTATCTTTTTCTCTTTTTTTTCTCTTTTCTTTCTTTCCCTTTCTTTTCCCCTGGTTTCAGGTCTTTTCTGATTTGTATAGAGTATATTTGATGGGGACGTTGTTAACCTGTTAGCATTTTGTTCTCTCATTCATCTATTCTCCTCTGGACAAAATGACAAGATGAAAAAAACTTCACCAAAGAGAACAAGAGGTAGTACCGTCAGCCAGGGACCTAGTCAATATGGACATTAGTACGATGTCGGACCTAGAGATCAGAATCATGACTTTAAAGATACTAGCTGGGCTTGATAAAAGCATGAAAGTTATTAGAGAAACCCTTTCTGGAGAAATAAAAGAACTAAAATCTAACCAAGTCGAAATCAAAAAGGCTATTGATGAGGTGCAATCAAAAATGGGGGCACTAACTGCTAGGATAAATGAGGCAGAAGAGAGAATCAGCGATATAGAAGACCAAATGATGGAAAATAAAGAGGCTGAGAAAAAGAGAGAGAAACAACTACAGGATCACGAGGGCAGAATTCGAGAGATAAGTGATACGATAAGACGAAACAACATTAGAATAATTGGGATCCCAGAAGAAGAAGAAGAGAGAGAGAGGGGGGCAGAAGGTATATTGGAGCAAATTATAGCAGAAAACTTCCCTAATGTGAGGAAGGAAACAGGCATTAAAATCCAGGAGGCACAGAGAACCCCTCTGAAAATCAATAATAATAGGTCAACACCCCAAAATCTAATAGTAAAACTTACGAGTCTCAGAGACAAAGAGAAAATCCTGAAAAGAGCTCGGGAGAAGAGATATGTAACCTACAATGGTAGAAATATTAGATTGGCAACAGATCTATCCACAGAGACGTGGCAGGCCAGAAAGGACTGGCAAGATATCTTCAGAGTACTAAACAAGAAAAATATGCAGCCAAGAATACTATATCCAGCTAGGCTGTCATTGAAAATAGAAGGAGAGATAAAAAGCTTCCAGGACAAACAAAAACTAAAGGAATTTGCAAACACGAAACCAGCCCTCCAAGAAATATTGAGAGGGGTCCTCTAAGCAAAGAGAGAACCTAAAAGCAGCAAAGAGCAGAAACGAACACAGACAACAGACAGTTAACAGTCACCTTACAGGTAATACAATGGCACTAAATTCATACCTTTCAATAGTTACCCTGAATGTAAATGGGCTCAATGCCCCAATCAAAAGACACAGGCTATCAGATTGGATTAAAAAACAAGACCCATCCATATGCTGTCTGCAAGAGACTCATTTTAGACGCAAAGACACCCCCAGATTGAAAGTGAGGGGGTGGAAAACCATTTACCATGCTAATGGACACCAAAAGAAAGCTGGGGTGGCAATCCTTATATCAGACAAATTAGATTTTAAACCCAAGACTGTAATAAGAGATGAGGAAGGACACTATATCCTACTGAAAGGGTCTATCCAACAAGAAGATCTAACAATTGTAAATATCTATGCCCCTAACATGGGAGCAGCCAATTATATAAGGCAATTAATCACAAAAGCGAAGAAACACATTGACAATAATACAATAATAGTGGGGGACTTGAACACCCCCTGACTGAAATGGACAGATCATCTAAGCAAAAGATCAACAAGGAAATAAAGACTTTAAATGACACACTGGACCAAATGGACTTCACAGACATATTCAGAACATTCCATCCCAAAGCAACGGAATACACATTCTTCTCTAGTGCCCATGGAACATTCTCCAGAATTGATCACATCCTAGGTCACAAATCAGGTCTCAATCGGTACCAAAAGATTGGGATCATTCCCTGCATATTTTCAGACCACAATGCTTTGAAAGTAGAACTCAACCACAAGAGGAAAGTCGGAAAGAACTCAAATACATGGAGGCTAAAGAGCATCCTACTAAAGAATGAATGGGTCAACCAAGAAATTAAAGAAGAATTAAAAAAATTCATGGAAACCAATGAAAATGAAAACACAACTGTTCAAAATCTTTGGGATACAGCAAAGGCAGTCCTGAGAGGAAAGTATATAGCAATACAAGCCTTTCTCAAGAAACAAGAAAGGTCTCAAATACACAACCTAACCCTGCACCTAAAGG
>NW_027397096.1:6765803-6767173 GCF_003265705.2 Callorhinus ursinus | reverse complement strand
AGCAGGAGAAGAGAAATAATAAAGATCAGAGCAGAAATCAATGAACTAGAAACCGAAAGAACAGTAGAACATATCAATGAAACTAGGAGCTGGTTCTTTGAAAGAATTAACAAGATTGATAAACCCCTGGCCAGACTGATCAAAAAGAAAAGAGAAATGACCCAAATCAACAAAATCATGAATGAAAGAGGAGAGATCACAACCAACACCAAAGAAATACAAACAATTATAAGAACATATTATGAGCAACTCTATGCCAGCAAATTAGATAACCTGGAAGAAATGGGTGCATTCCTAGAGATGTATCAACTACCAAAATTGAACCAGGAAGAAATAGAAAACCTGAACAGACCTATAGCCACTAAGGAAATTGAAGCAGTCATCAAAAATCTCCCAACAAACAAAAGCCCAGGGCCAGATAGCTTCCCATGGGAATTCTATCAGACATTTAAAGAAGAATTAATACCTATTCTCCTGAAACTGTTCCAAAAAATAGAAATAAAAGGAAAACTTCCAAACTCATTTTATGAGGCCAGCATTACCTTGATCCCAAAACCAGACAAAGACCCCATCAAAAAAGAGAATTACAGACCAATATCCTTGATGAACATGGATGCAAAAATTCTCACCAAAATACTAGCCAATAGGATCCAACAGTACATTAAAAGGATTATTCACCATGACCAAGTGGGATTTATTCCTGGGCTGCAAGGCTGGTTCAACATCCGCAAATCAATCAACGTGATACAATACATTAACAAAAGAAAGAACAAGAATCATAAGATCCTCTCAATAGATGCAGAAAAAGCATTTGACAAAGTACAACATCCTTTCTTGATCAAAACTCTTCAGAGTATAGGGATAGAGGCTACGTACCTCAATATCATAAAAGCCATCTATGAAAAACCTACAGCGAATATCATTCTCAATGGGGAAAAGCTGAGAGCTTTTCCCCTAAGGTCAGGAACGTGGCAGGGATGTCCACTCTCACCACTGCTATTCAACATAGTATTAGAAGTCCTAGCCACAGCAATCAGACAACAAAAAGAAATCCAAGGCATCCAAATCGGCAAAGAGGAAGTCAAACTCTCACTCTTTGCAGATGATATGATACTGTATGGGGAAAACCCAAAAGACTCCACCCCAAAACTACTAGAACTCATACAGGAATTCAGTCAAGTAGCAGGATATAAAATCAATGCACAGAAATCAGCGGCATTCCTATACACCAACAAGACAGAAGAGAGACAAATCAAGGAGTCGATCCCATTTACAATTGCACCCAAAACCATAAGATACCTAGGGATAAATTTAACCAAAGAGGCAAAGGATCTGTACTCAGAAAACTATAAAATACTCAGGAAAGAAAC